>NC_140178.1:76957440-77242440 GCF_963971535.1 Notolepis coatsorum | reverse complement strand
GATGGTGCCAGGAAAACAGCCTCTCCCTGAACGTCAGCAAAACAAAGGAGATGATTGTGGACTTCAGGAGGTCGGGGGTCAAGGACTACAGCCCCCTCAGCATCGACGGGGCACCGGTTGAGAGAGTCAACAGCTTTAAGTACCTCGGAGCCTACATATCCGAGGACTTGACATGGACCACACACATTAACAGTGTTGTGAAGAAGGCACGACAACGCCTCTACTTCCTCAGGCGCCTAAGGAAGTTCCAAGTCAGCCAGAAGATCCTTAAGAACTTCTACTCATGTACAATAGAGAGCATCTTGACCGGCAACATCACCTCCTGGTTTGGGAATAGCACTGCACAAGACCAAAGCAGACTACAAAGAGTGACACGTTCAGCCGAACGCACAATTGGAGGGGGGCTCCCCACCCTCCAGAACATTTACTACAAGCGTTGCAAGGGCAAGGCTAAGAGAATCATTAAAGACTCCAGTCACCCGAACAACTGCCTCTTTGAACTGCTGCCGTCAGGCAAGCGATACAGGAGTCTCAAGGCGAGCACAGAAAGACTCAGAAGAAGCTTCTATCCCCAGGCCATCAGGCTGCTAAACGAACAATGAATGAACACTACACAACAACAACCACCAAACGCACATAGCACACACATCCACACGCACACACTCACTTTAAACAAACACACTGTAGCACCCACTCCACACACTTATAGCACACACCCACTTTAAACAAACACACTGTAGCACCCACTCCCCACACTTTATATTTATGGATGAAGGATTGCACTACAACTCGTACACCTTACTGTAAATTGTACCTAAAATTGTACCTCATCCCATTTCTGCTTTGCACTAGATAGTACTGTACATTAGTACACTGCATAGTATTGTGTATTGTATATTATATGGTAACTCAGAACATTGTACATATGTCTATACCGAACACTGTGACCTCATTTTCTTCCTCTAAATTCATGCTATATTATGTTATTATGTTATTTGATACTATCTTGTCTAGCACAGTCTCTGGAGCGTAACAGTAAGAAGCATTTTGTATGAAAGTATTCTGTACTTCTGTATGACAACTATTAAAGAACTTGAACTTGAACTTGACTTTGTCAATGATGACTTTCAGAGAAGATCTAACCCATAGCTTTAATTTATCTTTGATTCTTTTCTGATAGTTAGCCTACTACTGAAGCTTCAGAGTCCAAACTATCAGAGGAGGAAATGTTGACTAAATACTAATCAGAAGAACCCTATTTATCAGAGGAGGAAATGTTGACTCTGTTTTAGGTTCACTGAGTTAAGTAATATGGTATATTTATTATTAGTTATGATCAGTGGTTAGATTCAATTTCGGGGGTACAGTAGGTCGATTTAGGAGCACTGTTCTTGAGTTGACATTTAACCCCTGGATGGATGGATGGATGGCTAGCTGAATGGATGGATGGATGGATGGATAGATGGATGTATGGATGGATAGATGGATGGATGGCGAGCTGGATGGATGGATGGATGGATTGATGGATGGATAGATAGATGGATGGATGGCTGGATGGATGGCTAGCTGGATGGGTGGGTGGATGGATGGCTGGATGGATGGCTAGCTGGATGGGTGGATGGATGGATGGCTAGCTGGATGGATGGATGGCTAGCTGGATGGATGGATGGCTAGTTGGATGGATGGATGGATGGCTAGCTGAATGGATGGCTAGCTGGATGGATGGATGGATAGATGGATGTATGGATGGATAGATGGATGGCGAGCTGGATGGATGGATGGATGGATTGATGGATGGATGGATGGATAGATGGATGGATGGATGGCTAGCTGGATGGATGGATGGCTAGCTGGATGGATTGATGGATGGCTAGCTGGATGGATGGATGGATGGATAGATGGATGGCTGGATGGATGGATGGATGGCTAGCTGGATGGATGGATGGCTATCTGGATAGATGGCTAGCTGGATGGATGCATGGCTAGCTGGATGGATGGCTACCTGGATGGATGGCTATTTGGTGGATGGATGGATGGATAGATGGATGGATGGATGGATGGATGAAAGGATGGATGGATGGATGGATGGCTAGCTGGATGGATGGATGGGTAGCTGGATGGATGGGTGAATGGATGGATGGCTAACTGGATGGATGGCTATTTGGTGGATGGATGGATGGATGGCTAGCTGGATGGATGGATGGCTAACTGGATGGATGGCTATTTGGTGGATGGATGGATGGATGGATGAATGAATGGATGGATTGATGGATGGATGGCTAGCTGGATGGATGGATGGCTAGCTGGATGGATGGATGGCTAGCTGGATGGATGGGTGGATGGATGGCTAACTGGATGGATGGGTGGATGGATGGATGGATGGATGGCACTTTGGACTTCTTTCTCTCTGAATTTACTAAAGCATGCGCCTTATAACAATATTAAAGTCAAAGGAAGGCATCTTCCCTGGATTACTTCTGAACTTATAGGTCTTTTCAGGCAGAGAGACAAAGCTTGGTCAGCATTTCGTAAATCAATGCAGAATGCAGAAGCCAATTTCTATAGAGAATCTCTTACTCGTAATTTTTATTTTAAAAATCCCAAAAACTTCTGGAAGAAAATAAAATATTTAACTGGTTCTGAAAAAAATATATCTTCTAACCAAATAAGAGTCAACAATGTTATCTTACACAATCCAAATTTAGTTGCGGATGCCTTCAACCAAAATCTTTCTTCCGTCTCTTCTCCCACAATGCATGATCCTTATATTGCTCATAACAACATTCAGCCCTGTAACAGCTCCTTCTCTTTTAGGAAAATAACACCTGTTGAGGTCCATGCTGCCATTAATGATCTGAAGGTAGGTAGTGGTCCCGGGTTAGATGGCATTGAGAACAAATATCAAATTCTAGCATCACACATTATCATGTATCCACTCTGTGTTCTTTTAAATATGTCATTATCTACTTATGAAATACCTGCTATCTGGAAGTGGTCTCGTATCATCCTTTGCATAAAGAGGGTGATTTTCTAGAACTCAATTATTACCTTTGGTACTTGCTAGTGCATCAAATCAAAAGCTAAATCTCATTCATGTGCTAATCATAGCTCTGATGGCACACCTCTGCAAAGAGTTGAACACACTAAATACTTGGGTGTTTGGTTGGACTCCGAATTATCATTTAAGTGTCACATAGATAATATTGTGAGGAAAATTTATCTTACTGTTCTTGTATTCTCTACCGTTCCAGAAACTGTCTTACTTCTTCTGTTAGAAAGAAGCTTGTACTTCAACTCATCTTGCCAATAATGGATTATGCAGATGTTGTTTAACAGGTTGCATCCAAAACTAATCTCATTCCTCTCAATACAGTTTACAACAAACTATACAGATTTGTTCTTGGATGCCCTTTTACAACTCATCATTGTCTAATGTACGAAACTCTGAATTTGCCCTCTCCCACTGTAAGAAGACAGCGCCACTGGTTACAATTTATTTTTAAATGTATTCATTTTAATTATCCGCAATATCTAAAACAATACTTGGCTCCATATTCTTCCAATTATTATTTAAGGCATTCTAGCCAACTCTATTTTATTGTACATACATTTTCAACACTCTCAAAAGCAACAGCCAAGAAAGCCTTTTTGTTCAAAGCTCCTTCTGATTGGAATAACCTACCTGCAAATACAAATTTTGGGAGAATGTGCATACATCGAAAACGAGATGCTACATCTCAAGGGGTTATTCCTAATACAGAATGTCTATCATCAATGAGTGAATGGATGGATGGCTAGCTAGCTAGCTGGATGGATGGGTGGATGGATGGATGGATGGATGGATGGATGGATGGATGGATGGATGGATGGATGGATGGATGGATGGATGGATGGATGGATAGACAGACAAATGGAAGGAAATACTTACTGGGACTGGTGATGACAGATCCCTCTCCTCTGTTTGTCCTCCTCAGTCGTTCACTGGTTGGCCTGGCTATACCTGGAGGAGAGAGAGAAAAGGAGGGAGAGAGGGAGGTTAAAGAGGAGAAACAGATCCACTAGATCTCTACAAGTCGGTGGATTTAGCCGGTGTGTGTATATATATAAGCCATAATAACATTAAACATGCATCAACAAGCTAAAAGAAGCTGTCATCACATCTACACTGTATATGACATGATACTAAACCATTATAATCCAAATCACTGGGGATCAGAGGTTCCAGTTTGCATGATGATTTCTTGCAACATCACAAGTTCACTTCCTGGTCTTTATTCATCCTGGCTGTCTTATTAACTCTCCAATAACAAGGCAGGGTGAATATGGTAAATTCACTTGTGTTTCAATCAATCCAGGAAATGGGTTTTCTTCAACTGTGTATTGAGAAGGTTAGTCATGATATCCAGAATGAATGTTCTGTCATTAACAGTTTTTAAATTGATTGAATTGAATGTGAACTGAGCCTCAACCATGGCCAACATGTTTTGTTGTTGATGTTGTTGATGTTGTTGTTGTTGTTGTTGTTGTTGTTGTTGTTGTTGTTGTTGTTGTTGTTGTTGTTACTTACTCCTGTAATACACTCATATAGTTTCAAGTTTCTTTAATAGTTGTCATACAGAAGTACAGAATACTTTCATACAAAATGCTTCTTACTGTTACGCTCCAGAGACTGTGCTAGACAAGATAGTATCAAATAACATAGTATAGCATGTAATTTAGAAGAAGAAAATGAGGTCACAGTGTTCGGTATAGACATATGTACAATGTTCTGAGTTACCATATAATATACAATACTATGCAGTGTACTAATGTACAGTACTATATAGTGCAAAGCAGAAATGGGATGAGGTACAATTTAGGTACAATTTACAGTAAGGTGTACGAGTTGTAGTGCAATCCTTCATCAATAAATATAAAGTGTGGGGAGTGGGTGCTACAGTGTGTTTGTTTAAAGTGGGTGTGTGCTATAAAGTGTGTGGAGTGGGTGCTACAGTGTGTTTGTTTAAAGTGAGTGTGTGCGTGTGGATGTGTGTGCTATTGTGCTATGTGCATTTGGTGGTTGTTGTTGTGTAGTGTTCATTGTTCATTGTTCGTTTAGCAGCCTGATGGCCTGGGGATAGAAGCTTCTTCTGAGTCTTTCTGTGCTCGCCTTGAGACTCCGGTATCGCTTGCCTGACCGCAGCAGTTCAAAGAGGCAGTTGTTCGGGTGACTGGAGTCTTTAATGATTCTCTTAGCCTTGCCCTTGCAACGCTTGTTGTAAATGTTCTGGAGGGTGGGGAGCCCCCCTCCAATTGTGCGTTCGGCTGAACGTGTCACTCTTTGTAGTCTGCTTCGGTCTTGTGCAGTGCTATTCCCAAACCAGGAGGTGATGTTGCCAGTCAAGATGCTCTCTATTGTACATGAGTAGAAGTTCTTAAGGATCTTCTGACTGACTTGGAACTTCCTTAGGCGCCTGAGGAAGTAGAGGCGTTGTCGTGCCTTCTTCACAACACTGTCAATGTGTGTGGTCCATGTCAAGTCCTCGGATATGTAGGCTCCGAGGTACTTAAAGCTGTTGACTCTCTCAACCGGTGCCCCGTCGATGCTGAGGGGGCTGTAGTCCTTGACCCCCGACCTCCTGAAGTCCACAATCATCTCCTTTGTTTTGCTGACGTTCAGGGAGAGGCTGTTTTCCTGGCACCATCCCGCCAGGACCTTGACCTCTTCCAGGTAGGCCCTCTCGTCGTTGGCAGAGATCAGGCCCACCACCACTGTGTCGTCAGCAAATTTGATGATTGTATTGCTACTCCGCTGAGCCACACAGTCGTGTGTGTACAGGGAGTAGAGGAGGGGACTCAGAACACAGCCCTGGGGGGCCCCTATGTTGAGGGTGATGGATGAGGAGGTGCAGTTGCCTGCTCTCACCACCTGGGGTCTGCCAGTCAGGAAGTCCAAGACCCACTGGCAGAGGTCATAGTTCAAGCCCAGGTAGATGCACACATTCACGCCTGCGAGCTGCCCAGTACAACCACAGTTGGCCACTGAGCAGGTGCCTTGCTCAAGGGCACTATAGCGGTAATTGTTGAGTGAGGGGACTTCCCCTGATTTAAAACATGACAGTAACCACACAGCAGTACTGTGTGCCCGCCAACGGCGTGTGTAACAGTTATCAGAGCTATTACACAGTTCTAGACGGTACTACTAACTAGTGTCATCAGAATCATGATACTTGATACTTGGAAGTTTATGACTTGTAAAAATTGGAATCTGTGTCATCGTTACTAATAACATGTTGTTGTAGCAGTTTAGGAATCAGTTAAGTGTCATCATCTCTAATAACATGTTGTTGTAGCAGTTTAGGAATCAGTTAAGTGTCATTGTTACTAATAACATGTTGTTGTAGCAGTTTAGGAATGAGACAGTTTAGTTTGTGGTGGCCTTTTATTATAAGCCTGGTTTGGTGTCATCCGTTATTTATTAACTAATATTATTATTATTATTATTATTATTATTATTATTATTAGTATGAGTATTATTATTATTAATTAATAATATTAACTAAGGCATATTAGAGCAGGGGCAACAGGAAGGCCTGGTGGTTAGAGAGATTATTCTGGAACAAGTCACAAGATGAATCCCTGCAGCAACAACAACCAAAGCTTCTGTCCCTGTCACAGTGTCCTTGAGTGTCCCTACCTAGTCTAGAGAGCCAAGGAAATGGCTGATCCTGTGCTCTGGCTACAATGGTGAATCACCTACATGTATGCATCTCTCAGAAGGATGTGTGAATAAATACCTAATTACATTGTGTGTAAAATGGTGATTGAGTGATCTAAAATCCCTCACAATTATTCAAAACCATTACATACTGTAGGCCTTGTTGTAGCTCATTGACTTCTACAGTATAGAAGATATATACCAATTAGAATGATACAATGATACATACCAAAGTTTATATGAGGGAAGCAACGGCTCTCTCTCTCTCTCTCTCTCTCTCTCTCTCTCTCTCTCTCTCTCTCTCTCTCTCTCTCTCTCTCTCTCTCTCTCTCTCTCTCTCTCTCTCTCTCAATTCAATTCAATTCAAAAAGCTTTATTGGCATGAAATTTCACAAATGTTGCCAAAGCACAATTATGACATAAACAGCAAACAACATTATACAATACAACAACAATATCAACAGAACAAGATCAAAGAAATAAAGGAGATGGTGCGGTGAATAAAACATGGTACATATATATATATAGTATATGTGTCCTACTGGTTGTCCCTTTTCTTGTGACATGAATTGACATATTTTGCAGCTAAAACTGCACATTCTTTCTGTTCCCCCAGGAGGAATGGCAATTTCTGCACTTCTGTCATACTTTGGAATTCTGGGGAAATTATTTCAATTTTTGGAAAGAATTCCTCCCTAATATTTCTGTAATTTTCACATTGTGTTAGGAAGTGTAGTTCTGTCTCTATGGCTCCATCATCACAAAGACAGCACAACCTCTCCTCTCTGGGCAGCCAGGTCTGTCTGTGTCTGCCCTTCTCTATCGCCAAACCATGGTCACTCAGTCTGTACTTTGTCAGAGTCTTTCTTAGATTCTTATCAGTTACTGTGCTGAGGTAGTCTGCCACAGTATACTGTCTGTTTAGGGCCAAATATGTTTCTAATTTGTGTTGTGATTGTGTGAGTTGATTCCAATACGTAATGTATTTATCTTTTTCTTTGGTTATAATTTGGTTAGGTCTAATCTTCTGAGGCTGGCTAGGGTTTGTAATGTCAGAGTGTGAGATGTCAGCCAGTTTCATTATGAGTTGACAAAAGGGGCTCCTTTGTAGGTCCAGCTCTTGGCAGGCCAGGGCTTTATGATGATAGCAGGCCGGGTCACTTTTTTTAATATGGCTCCAGAATTTAATTGATATTTTTTGCATATTTATGAGTAACGGATATTGTCCTAATTCAGCCCTGCATGCAGAGTTTGGGCTTTTCCTTTGTACCCTGAGAATTGTTTTGCAGAACTCTACATGCAGGATCTCAATTGGATTTTTGTCCCATTTTGCCCAATCCGTTACTAATAAAGGGCCCCATACCTCACTGCCGTACAGTGCAATTGATTCTATAACTGCTTTAAATATTTTGAGCCATGTCCTGATTGGAATTTGGATTTGAACTGAACGCTCTCTCTCTCTCTCTCTCTCTCTCTCTCTCTCTCTCTCTCTCTCTCTCCTAATGAGTAGCCAGGCTGTGGGCTCCTTAAATGCCCTTCAACCATGTTGAACCTGTGGAATATTTGAGTATAATTTAAACCTGCACTTTTTCCTCATTTCTTGAGCATTAAATGTGAAACAGTGGCCAAAGTTACCTTGCTTGACTTTTGTTGCCATTTTCTCTTATCCTCCATAAACACAGTGCAGTTACCTCTCATGCCCACAGGGTGCCAATATTATAAAGTGCAGCTGTGTGTGTGTGTGTGTGTGTGTGTGTGTGTGCGTGTGTGTGTGTGTGTGTGTGTGTGTGTGTGTGTGTGTGTGTGTGTGTGTGTGTGTAGTCAACTGTAGTGTAGCACAGTGGCCTGAAAAAAAAAAAGAAAAAAAAAATTGGAAATCATCTCGCGGCCCTCCCGTGGCTGCTCGCGGCCCATCTTTGGGTCGCGACCCCGACTTTGGGAACCACTGGTGTAGCAGACTGTAGTAGGCTACTGTAGTGTCTGAGTGTGAAACAGAAAGCAGAAATGAAAGTCAGATGAAATGGCCAACAGAATCAAAGACCTTGGGCAAAGAAGGAATCTCTCTCTATCTCAGATGGAGAGAGAGAGACAGAGAGAGAGACAGAGAGAGAGAGATCTGACCGGGTCAGAGTAGTCATCCATGCTCTAATTTTAACATCTGACCCACTGCCAGCCACACCAGACAGATGCTTACTACACCAGACCAGGCTAGCCGAGCCCAGATGTCACTCATCTACATCCATGCCTCCTTCTATTTTCCTTCCTTTTTCTTTTCGGTCTTCATCCGTTGTCATGTTGCATGTAATACAGCGGCATGCATGCACAGGTAAGAACCACAATATGACTGTTTCAACTGCTCTGAGTCAGAGAGCTGTGCGGTGCTCGGCTGCTCTCCCCTGTTGCTCTGCTGACAGGCCTGTTCAGCCCACCGCTGGACCACAGCTGACCCTGTAACTATGGTGATCACTGCAACAGGGCTTTTTTTTTTTTTTTTTTTTTTACAGATGATGTGATGTAACAGGAGTGAAATCACAGAACTTTAAAGTTCTATGAGTGAAACTATGTAGTCACCTTTCCCATAACTGCTTATTCATAGTCAGTAATGAATAATCAATAGATAAATAGTAGTAATAAAATCTAGTTCTTAGAATGGTATTGTACCTTGCACTGTTCTTACCGTATACTTGTTGTTTGTGGTTATCTGCTACACTTACTGTAAAAGGTCCTCTGATTAACACTTTGATTGCCTAAGGCTAAATTCATGATATACCATCCCTTGCCAGCTCTATTTGTCTATGGAGAAGTTCCCCTTCTTTGCAGGGCTATAACTTTTTAAATTCTATTGCTAAATTGCCATTATTAGGGCCCATTCAAGGTCCTATATGTATTGTTCATTGTGTAGCAACGTTAAACTTTTTCATTCACATATTCATAGTAAAATATGGTCTAAAGTATAAGTATGTTTTCATCTCTTTCTGCAGCTTTCTCCAGAACGTGATTTATAGCCCCAAATGCATTATATTGATGATGAAATACAGTTTGGTAGGAATCTGTGCGAGATCAAAAATTTCAATTGGACGTACTTCTAGAAGTTTCTACGTATCATCTGATGATGACCGGATGGGCGGGGGATCGTTTATAATTCCGTGGGCAGCGTTATATCATTCATCTAGTGTGGGTGATATGATCATCAGAGCAGTTTATATCGAACACGTTCAAAAATAACGCTGAATCTTACCGTATCTTCCTCGCGCCGTTGGACGATGAGCGTGGAACTGAAATATTCCTATTATGGGATGTAGAAATACGCGATCTATTTCCAGGTTGTATAATAGTATATACGTCCAAATCATGTTGTTTATCGAGTTATTGGCAACAGATCGCTATGTATTGTGTCGAGATCGAGTCCCGGGACCTATAGAGAGTGCCCGGAAGTAATATGGACGATCAGCACTTCATCCACATAACTTCCTGTTTGGCGCTTCTGCCGATCGGCCACCAGATGGCGCTCTTGAACCGCTAGAGGATTGAGAGGAGCTCAGAACTGTGTGTGAAGGCTGCAGATGGAAAATATGATTCCGATCACAGATTTTTGAAATATTGATATTAAAGACGAGTTACGGCGTCCTCGGCAACTTGAGCATGGCGGGGAAGGATGCCTAAACACGTTTTCGGCACTTAAAGTGTTAACAGAATAAGTGAAATAATGCTTGGTGTGCACTTACAAAACATTATCAAACTTACAAAATATACCAAACATACAAAACATATCAAACTGATAAAACATACAAAACTTACAAAACTTACAAAACTTACAAAACATACAAAACTTACAAAACTTACCAAACTTACAAAATGTACCAAACTTACAAAATACACCAAACTTATGTGGTGAGGGATTCACCAGGCAATGGAGCCCCACAGCAGAGAGCTGGGAGAAACAGGCAGCATGGCAATCAGCACCCACAGCTGGTGATTCACCCACACCAGGAACTGATCAGGCCTCGTCAGCAGCCACACACAAGGAGGCTTCTGACAGCACATGGGGAGGTTAGTCTGACTCACCTCAAGCGTTATAACCACCGGAGGCACAACTATCACATCACAGCCCTCAGTTAAATATCTAGGCTGTATCCTAGATGAGACTCTAGGAGGTGCCCACATGGCCCTAAATGTCCTGGGCAAGATAAGCGCCAGAACAAGGTTCCTAGCTAGGAAGTCCATTTTTCTCAACTTTGACTGCCTAAAAACCCTTGCCTCATGTCTGGTCCAGTGACATTTTGACTATGCCATCAGTTCATGGTACTGGAGCCTTAACAAACCCCTGCAACATAGACTTCAAAGTAACAGCACAGAACAAACTAATCAGAGTAGTTGTAGGCCTAAACTCCAGAACCCATATAGGGAAGACTGAACCTCTGTTTAACGATGAGTATTGTCTCTATATGCACTTTATTGATGAAAATAATTATTGCTTTTTAATGCACCAATGATGAATGATGCTTTTTATAAAAAAAAATATGTAATTTAAACATGAATACTACTACTAATGCACTTTAGAATATGCACTAAGAATGCTCGATGCACTTCAGATGCCAACGTGCCACTTGCAACTAGAAACACCAGGGACAATGATGGAAATAAATCCTGGACTTTTCGTTCTATCCCTGACAAGGCAAATACAAATGTTGATCTGTCAATGTTGTTATATTTTTTGTCAATAAATCAAATAAACTTTTAATTTTTAATTTTTTTATGCTCACACATATGTCATTTTGCCCTAGACGGAGAAGACTGCCGGTTGCCCACAGCGTGACGACCGCTGGGACGACACGCCTGGACCGGCTGCCCCCCCACCCCCCACACTTTCCTTCACGGAATACCTTGGGGTTCACCACGGGCCAGGCAACCCCCTCTAACACTCTTCTCTCTCCCTATGGACAATAAACATGGTGTTTTCCCCATAAATACAGTGTCTGTGTTGTGTTGCCCCAAACAGCGTTTCCCCAACGCCACACTTACTAAGCATACTAAAGATGTTACATACTAAAGATGTAATATTATTATTATTATTATTATTATTAGTATGAGCATTATTATTATTAATTAATAATATTAACTAAGGCATATTAGAGCAGGGGCAACAGGAAGGCCTGGCGGTTAGAGAGATTAAGTCACAAGATGAATCCCTGCAGCAACAACAACCAAAGCTTCTGTCCCTGTCAAAGTGTCCTTGAGTGTCCCTACCTAGTCTAGAGTTTTTCACTCTGGAAATAATTTAAAGGAACTAGCTGAATATATTGTGTATGAAATGACAAAGCTAAAAAAAATGGTTTGATGTAAATAAGCTATCACTGAATCTGAAAAAAAACTAAATTTATGATTTTTGGCAATCGAAAACTAGATGAAAATATAGTACTGACCATAGATGGAGTTGATATAGATTGAGTTAATGAATTTTGTTTTCTTGGTGTAATTATGGATGATAAATTAACATGGAAATCTCACATAGCACATGTTAAAAGAGTATTTTTGTTATGAATAAAGTAAAGGATGTGTTAGAGTATGAGGCAATGAGAACACTCTACTGTTCACTCATCTCACCTTATCTCAGTTATTGTGTTGAAGTATGGGGTAATACTTATGGGACCAATATAAAAACCACTATATATATTACAGAAGAGGTCTGTAAGAATCACACATAAAGTGAATTATCGAGAACACACAAACACATTATTTATTAAATCTAGAATAATTAAACTTGAAGACATGGTTAAGTTTCAAACAATGTTGTTGAGATCAGAGGTTCTGTGTAGGATTGTTAGTAACTGTCTAACTGTACATATGGCTGTTTACACTAGTAACTGTTTACCTGCATATATAACTGTCTCCACCAGTGACTGTTTAGTTGCATATATATCTGTTCCCACTAGAGGGCGCTCTAGGTGGAGCCACCCAGGTACACCACCTTGTGGCGAGTATAAAAGCAAATGTATCCTCCCATTTCGTTCTCTCCCCCTATGTCTCTCAGAGAGAGAAGACCTGTATGTTACTGCTGCTCTTTCCATGTGAATAAAAGAAACCACGCCAGTTCAGGCTCAAGATAGAAACCATGCCTCTTGACCACATTATTGTCGCCCTATAGCCGAATTCTGTTAACAGGTTATGGGCCCAGATAACGCCGGGGCGAAAATAGTGGAGGTACTGTAGCAAGCTTAGCTGAAGTATAGGCTAGGATAGCGCCGGGAGCACCGCGTGGCTAGACGCTAGGCCAACAAGAGCAAAAGCTAAGCATACCATTAACGAAGAGGATGGAAAACAAGAGAAGAGACAAATGGCCGACATTCAATGGAAAAGCAGAGAACTATGAGCTCTGGGAAGAACGCATGCTGTGCTGCATGCACGGGGCGGGGCTGAAGGAGACGATCCTGGGGGCCCCCACGGGAGAACTGACGGCGGAAGAGCAAGCCCTGGACGACCAGCGGAACGCAATCGCGTACTGTGAGTTAGCGCCGATGCTCGACGACACCAGCCTGGGGCTGATATTCCGCGACACTAAAGACAGAGGCAGAGAAAGCCTGGCGGTATTGAGAGAGCATTACATCGGGCGAGGAAGACCCAGAGTCGTGGCCCTCTACATAGCACTAACGGGCCTGAGGAAGGGGACCACAGAGACCGTGACCGAATACGTCAACAGAGCGGAGCAGATCACAACGCCATTGAGGAGTGCCGGAGAAGCACCAAGCGATGGGCTAATTATGGCGATCATAATGAGAGGACTACCGGAGCTGTACAAACCGTTCACACTCCTGGTAACACACGGTTCAACGGACATGACGTTGGGACAGTTCAAGGCTAAGTTAAGGAACTTCGAGGCCTCAGAAGACACCCACCCAGCCGCCGCGGAGGAGGGGGAGAGGGTGCTAAAGGCCCGAGCGACGCCAAGGGAGAGAACCAGGACCACGACGGAACTGGCGTGTTGGCGATGCGGAGATAAAGGCCATCGGAGAAGCGAATGCACAAAGACTGTCTGGTGTAGCTTCTGCAAATCCACGGGGCACACAGACAGAGCGTGCATGAAGAAACACAACCAGAGCGCGCGATACGCGCATGGACAAGATGGCGGCTACGGACGAGACGACGGCCATGAACGAGACGGAGGCCACGGACAAAATGGCGGCTACAGACGAGACGAAGGCCACGGACAAAATGGCGGCTACGGACGAGACGGAGGCCACTGACAAAATGGCGACTACGGACAAGATAACGACTGTGGATGGGGTGACGACAGCGGACACGATGACGGCGACGATCGACGTGAGATGAATCGAGACGACGCCCGGAGAATCAATGGTGGCGACGATCGACGTGAGGCGAGTCGAGACGACGCCCGGAGAATAACGGGACAAGAAGACTGCGCTTTTGGAGCGCGGACGGCGGGCATTGCCGGACCGGCCCAGCTGCAGTGGGCCCAGAGAAGGGGACTGATCATGGACACGGTGCATCGTCCCATGTCATCAACGACAGGAGTCGGTTCAAGAACTTTGACGACACTTTCCACCCGGAGAGGCACTGCATGGAGCTGGTGGACGGTAGACGCATCTACGGATTGGCACAAGAGAGGGGAGACGCACAGGTATGCCTCACGGACAGCAAGGGGCGCCGGCGTACGGTGACGCTAAAGAACGCTCTATACGTACCATCATTCCCACAAGGACTATTCTCTGTAATAGCTGCTACTGCAAGCGGCGCCAAGGTATTCTTCGATAAAGGTAAAAATGTTCTTGTAGAACCTGACGGTACCCGCACTACCCGGTTTGACATAAAGATGTACCAGAGAATATTTTATCTGAAAACGGAGTGTAATGACAATGACCAGTGTAATGATAATGATGATGTGTGTAGCGGGACGGCCCGTCACGATATTCAGACATTGCATGAGATTATGGGTCATTGTAATTACGAGGATTTACTGAAACTGCAAGTAGTGTCAGAGGGCATGCCCATTGAAGGGGAGAAGCGTAGACCTGACAAAAATTGTGCAATGTGCAAAACGGGGAAGTTTACCCAACCAAGATACAGAAATCCCACAGACAAAGTAAGGGTACCACTTGCACTAGTTGACATGGACCTAGCAGGCCCAGTAAGCAACGAGTCCATAGGAGGTTTTAGATATGTACAGTCTTTTACAGACGTGTGTACAGGGGCAGTGTTTGTTTACTTTATCAAAGCAAAGAGTGACACACTCCAGGCCACAGAGAAATTCCTGGCAGACGTAGCCCCTTATGGTACAGTAAGATGTTTGAGGTCCGACCACGAAACCGAGTTCACAAACAGAGAGTTCCAATCACTGTTGAGAAGGTATAAGATAAGACACAAGACGTCACGTCCATATCCCACACACCAGAGCGGGGTGGCAGAGAGGGAATGGCACACCCTTTTCGAAATGACTAGGTCTAAGCTAGCAGATAGTAACTTACCAAAGAGCCTGTGGCATTATGCGGTGCAAGAAGCCGCTTACACCAGAAACAGGTGCTTTAATAAGCACTCGGGCACCACCCCGTATACAGCGCTGACAGGAAAGAAGTGTAGTCTAGCCAGAATGCACCGATTTGGATCAGTGTGTTATGCGTACCTGCAGGACAGGGGAAAACCCAAGTCCAAGGATGTAAAAGGATTTTTCGTAGGACACGACAGAGGAAGCCTTGCTTTCCTAGTTTATCACCCCGGTAATGGGAGAGTGCAGAAACACATGCTAGTCAAGTTTGCAGTGTTGGGCAAGTTACTTTTAAAAAGTAACTAGTTACAGTTACTAGTTACTTCTTCCAAAAAGTAACAAAATTACTTAATCAGTTACAAATTATAAAAGTAACTAGTTACTTCAGAAAGTAACTATTGCGTTACTTTCAAGTAATTTTTTTTACATAAACAACATACACAAATCTAAACTATTTTAATGTTGCTGTGGGACAAAGTGAGACTAGCCTCCAATCAAATGCCATGTATATGTAGATATTATAATTACTATGTTTATATAGTGGATCATACAAATACAAACATAATAGATTAGGGGTGTAACGGTACACAGAAGCCACGGTTTGGCACGTACCTCGGTATTGGGGTCACGGTTCGGTACGAGTTCGGTACAACAGAAAAAAAATGTATAATTATTATTAATATATTAATATAATAAAAAAATTTTATAACTTTTTTTAATATATTATATTTATGATCATTATTATAATTATTATTATTAAATAGAATAATTTTCTATAGGCTTGCCGTGGGATACTGGTGTCATTCTGTGTTCAGGCATCCAGAGTAAATGAATTGCCTACTGCCCCTTTAACAATGTATAGGCTTGGTAAGTTTCACTTTCCCTTCTAGAGAGGATTTAACTGCATGAGACTAAATACTAGAGAACAGATTACATATTACAACAATGGCAGAGGATTATTTGGATTTAACTGGAGAGGAGCTCAGATGATCAGTCCGAAAAAGTATGTTTATTTTTTTTATTTGATCAGCGTGAGTCCAGCGGGGAGAATGTTGTTGTTGTTTGTTGGCGACGTGCGTGTGTGTCAGGGTTTCCATTAGAAAAAATTGTTGCCGGCCTCAGTGTCCGGTAGATTTCAATCTACCGGTCAAATGAGAGAAATTCCGGTCAGAGTTTATTGAGCTTAAAAACAATTGATAGGCAAAAGAATGACAACAAAACAAAAGAATGACATCATCAAGGCATGTAGATTTATAATATTTTTACTTAAAACTAGGCTACTTTTGCGTATAAAGTCATTATATTCCAAATAAAATAAGTCCTGAGACTCCGTGCTGCTGCCGACTTTAAATCAAATAGGTGTCTGTGGGCAGTCGCCCGACATTAATAAACGGCAGTCTGTTATAATCACATTTTTATGAGCTAACGAATTCCGTTATATTGGACATTTGTATTAATTATATCAAGCGAATAACTGAGAAATTTGGCAGAGAGAGACGGCAACATTATCGTGGGTTTGCGTGACGACTCTCTCTCTCTCCACCTCCCAATTACTTATTTGCGAGAGTATGTCGATGCAGAGCAGCAGATTCAGCTGTTATTGGCTCTTTTCTGGGGACCGCACAGCAGCGCCCCCCACCCAACAGCTGAATTGCCAATGGCTGAATTGGAGTACTGCACTGTGCTGCTGCTGCTCCGGCTCTGCAGCTTCACATGCATTCGCACACCCAGCACTAAGCTCTCGCTGACAACGTCGTTGTCATTATTAGAAGCAACGATGAAACAAATGTAATGATTGTTTCGTTCATCGCATAGGCTATTTAATTTTAGCCTATTTTAATACAATTCAAATAATCAAATTGTGCTTAGACTCAGGGAATTATTTTCACCGGACATTAAGACCGGAGAGATTAAATATGTCGGACTTCAACAGATTTTGCCGGTCAAATACCGGTAATTACCGGCTAACGGAAACGCTGGTGTGTGTGTGTGTTTTTCCCGCTATGCGCGGCGTGTGTGTGTGTGTGTCGCGATGCGCGGCATGTGTGTGTGTGTGTTGGCGATGCGCGGCGTGTGTGTGTGTGTTGGTGCAGAGATCTGTCTGATGAAAAAAACTGCATAGTAACGCACGGCATTTTTTGGCAGTAACGGTAACGGCGTTATTAAGATTGGACTGAAAAAACTAACGCCGTTAGTAGCGCCGTTATTTAAAACGCCGTTATTCCCATCACTGCAAGTTTGTCACGAAGACAACCTGTGAGAGCGAGACACAGACAGAGGAGCCAGAGCTGGACTCCAGAGCAAGGTGTGTAGAAACAGAAACACATCACCCCAGTGTACTTAGTACAGTTGTGCAGACAGACAGTCAGCAACCCCCAGAGGGTGATGACGAGGAGCACCTGAGGGTGACGTCAAGTGCCCCAAGCAGTGGGAGGTATCCCCCAAGGGAACACAAACCCCTAGAATATCTGCCAGACTATGCCAGGAAAGGGAGTGACGAGGAGGACAATACACCTACCCCCGTTGAGTACTACTACAGGGTAGTCAGTGGGGTAAACCCGACCTTTAAGGAGGCCACATTGTACCCCAAAGAGGGCAGACATACAGTGGGAGGGAAATGGGTGTATTCAACCAAGTTACCAGAGGGCAGACAGACAGTGGGAGGGAAATGGTTGTATTCAATCCAGGAGGGTATTGAAGACCATGGTAAATACAAAGTATGGTTTGTAGAAAATTGATTAAATGCTGAAGGAATAGAATCCAGGTTTGAGAGTCTGACTAGAGACTAGGGCTGTCCCCGACTAAGGATTTGGATGGTCAACTATGATTGGCCAAAATGTGCCGTTAGTCGACTATTGGTCGACTAAAAAAAAATAAAATAAAAAATATTTATATTTTTTTTATATTTAAATATATATATATATTTTTTTCATTTTGTATCATTCCATTTGGGCTGTGGGGGGTGCTTAATGTCTGAAGGAGTCGACTGAAGGCTTCTTGTCCTCTGAAAAAGCATGCAATTGGTCCACTGATGGATATATCTTGATATTTGTCTAGTGTAGTGTGTTCATTAGATGGGTGAAATCCTCTTTCAGTGCCTCTGTGCCTGTTTTCGTAGGCAGTTAGCCTCTGGTATGCGTGCCATTAGCGTTAGCCACGCTTCTATGCCTCTTTTCTTTTGGAAAGAATTAAAAAAAATTAAAAAAAATTATAAATATATATATATATATTTCTTTTTTATATATTCGACTAAGAGGTTGGCCAGTCGACTACGGCTCCTTTCGCCCGATTAGTCGACTAATCGACTAATAGGGGTCAGCCCTACTAGAGACCATGTTAAAATACTGAAATGGAGCTTATGTTTAACCCCATGTTTAAGTACAGAGGTGGGTGGTTTACAATGTTTAACACTTTAAGTGCCGAAAACGTGTTTAGGCGTCCTTCCCCGCCATGCTCAAGTTGCCGAGGACGCCGTAACTCGTCTTTAATATCAATATTTCAAAAATCTGTGATCGGAATCATATTTTCCATCCGCAGCCTTCACACACAGTTCTGAGCTCCTCTCAAACCTCTAGCGGTTCAAGAGCACCATCTGGTGGCCGATCGGCAGAAGCGCCAAACAGGAAGTTATGTGGTTGAAGTGCTGATCGTCCATATTACTTCCGGGCACTCTCTATAGGTCCCGGGACTCGATCTCGACACAATACATAGCGATTCGTTGCCAATAACTCGATAAACAACATGATTTGGACGTATATACTATTATACAACCTGGAAATAGATTGCGTATTTCTACATCCCATAATAGGAATATTTCAGTTCCACGCTCATCGTCCAACGGCGCGAGGAAGATACGGTAAGATTCAGCGTTATTTTTGAACGTGTTCGATATAAACTGCTCTGATGATCATATCACCCACACTAGATGAATGATATAACGCTGCCCACGGAATTATAAACGATCCCCCGCCCATCCGGTCATCATCAGATGATACGTAGAAACTTCTAGAAGTACGTCCAATTGACATTTTTGATCTCGCACAGATTCCTACCAAACTGTATTTCATCATCAATATAATGCATTTGGGGCTATAAATCACGTTCTGGAGAAAGCTGCAGAAAGAGATGAAAACATACTTATACTTTAGACCATATTTTACTATGAATATGTGAATGAAAAAGTTTAACGTTGCTACACAATGAACAATACATATAGGACCTTGAATGGGCCCTAATAATGGCAATTTAGCAATAGAATTTAAAAAGTTATAGCCCTGCAAAGAAGGGGAACTTTTCCAAAGACAAATAGAGCTGGCAAGGGATGGTATATCATGAATTTAGCCTTAGGCAATCAAAGTGTTAAGTACAGAGGTGATTCAATGTTTAAATACAAAAGAGGATCTATGTTTAAAATACAGAAGTGGAGGATTTGATCATCGCTCCAGACCACAAAAGAAAGACCTAGGCAGGTTAAACCATTTTATAGGTATGGACTTCGAACAGTCTGCCAACTGTGTAAAAATATCCCAGAAGAGATATGTGGGAAAAGGTCATGAGATGTTTTTGACTGAAGTAAGAAATGTATAGATAAACTGTGGGTAGCTTCATTCTGTTGGACAACTTGTACTCGCCCTGACCTATGTTCTGTAGTGAGTAAGAGTGTCATAGTATTTTTGTTGCCCCCACAGAGAATCATTGAACTACGTCAAAAATATGTTTTTCATTATCCCAGAGGTACAGCAGACGGACAGCGGTGTTTCAGGAAAGACAATAAAGGTTTAAGGCTTAAAGCCTACAGCGATATTATCAGCCGGTGAAGCTGAGCATATGTTTCTAGCTATGACAATGTGTTTATCTAGAGAAACTGCTCAAAATGCAGTAGGTAATTGAAATGTATCCTCTACCGAATATGGTGTTTTTGAAGAATGGGCGTTCTGTCCAAACCGTTTAAAATGATGGACATTGTGTATAATATGGAGACGGTTGTTTATGAGGACAACCAGGGGACCATTGTGATTGCTAGGAACCCAATGTGTCAATATAGATGTAAACATGTCATTATAAATAATATCATCTCATCAGGTATGTCATCAGATAAGAACGAATGACACCGGTTTACTGTCCAATGGACGACAGAGTAGTAGATACTATGAGGGAACCTGTTTCAAATTAAAATTGAAGGGATTTGCAAGGGTCATGTTTAATGTGAAGATATTGACTGTCATACCCTATTGATGTTTTTGGAATTATATTATTTCCTTTGTAAAATGTTTTTCCAAGATGTCAGCCAGTGTGCTAATACAAATCTAAGTGGGAGTGTTGAGATCAGAGGTTCTGTGTAGGATTGTTAGTAACTGTCTAACTGTATATATGGCTGTTTACACTAGTAACATACCTGCATATATAACTGTCCCCACCAGTGACTGTTTAGTTGCATATATATCTGTTCCCACTAGAGGGCACTCTAGGCGGAGCCACCCAGGTACGCCACCTTGTGGCGAGTATAAAAGCAAATGTATCCTCCCATTTCGTTCTCTGGTATGAATTATCATTTTGTGTAAAGTAGGTTGTACGCCGTCGCCGACCATCAAGTAATACTTGTTTAGTTTAGGAATAAGGGACAGGTAACTATAAGAATTATTCTTCTTCCTGCTCCTTTTGCCCATGGTATGGTATTCATGATTTTGTATGAAAAACTCTATGATTGTATTGTTTCCATGTGGCAAATAAAACTCTGAATCTGAATCTGAATCTGAGAGCCAAGGAAATGGCTGATCCTGTGCTCTGGCTACAATGGTGAATCACCTACACGTATGCATCTCTCAGAGGGATGTGTGAATAAATAAATACCTAATTAAAATGGCGATTGAGTGATCTAAAATCCCTTAAAATGTTATTCAAAACCAAAGATAGATAGATAGATAGATAGATAGATAGATAGATAGATAGATAGATAGATAGATAGATAGATAGATAGATAGATAGATAGATAGATAGATAGATAGATAGATAGATAGATAGATAGATAGATAGATAGATAGATAGATAGATAGATAGATAGATAGATAGATATTTTATTGCTCCCCTTGGGGAAATTCAGGTATCCAATATAGCTCACATCAATCAACTTGATGGGTTGACAAACGTTAAAATAGACAGACATAATGGAGTAAAACGAGTAAAACAATGGGGTGGACAAACAATACAATTAAAAGATAAAAAGTACCTAAGTTCAAAAGTTAAACATTTTAAAAGTAAACATTCAAATAACATTGAGACGTGCACTTCTTTCTGGCTTAAAAAGTACACAACTCTGGCCTACTTGGCATGTTGTGTGAGTATAGGATTTCTTCAGTCAACTCTGCAATTGGAGCCAAATGAAAATGTACTTACAGTACACATTTGGAACGGATGTAAATTGGCAACTTTTGGTTATAATGTATAACATCTGTTGCACCCACACACCCAACACCCACAGCCAATTATTATCACACGATTGGCAATGTATTTAAGAAACGTGTTTGACTAGGAGTCAGAATCTAGAAGTCAAGTTGTTGACAGTACTGGGCTTGTGTCTCCCATTCGTGTGTGTGTGTGTGTGTGTGTGTGTGTGTGTGTGTGTGTGTGTGTGTGTGTGTGTGTGTGTGTGTGTGTGTGTGTGTGTGTGTGTGTGTGTGTGTGTGTGTGTGTGTGTGTGTGTGTGTGTGTGTGTGTGTCTGTCTGTATGTGTGTGTCTGTGTGTGTGTGTGTGTGTGTGTAACTGTAACTGTACAGTAAAGTGAATAATGGGAGGAGTCTATCAGGCCTTGGAGCCATTGAGAGCATGTCTGTACCCATTGTGGAATAAAGATCTCGCTTCTGAGAGGTGACGTGAACACACACACACACACACACACACACACACACACACACACACACACACACACACACAAACATATACACATTAACACATGCAAGCACATGCACAGACAGAACCCCACTGACACACACACACACACACACACACACACACACACACACACACACACACTCTTGCAACACACAATGCCACAGACAAATTACACACACTTTACAATTGCATGAAACCAAGAAAATATCTTTCACACATTGTTAATGTGCCACACATTATCAACCTTTATGCGCTATAAAGAAAATACAAAAGAAAGAAAGAAAAACAGCAGCACAAAGTCGTGTTAATAGAGTCGAGGCTTAGATAAAAAAAAATACAGGACGGAGAAAGGTGTTTGATAAGACATGGGGACCGGTGTTGGATTACTTAAAGGGTCTGAGGGAGGATGAAGATGATATATAAGTTCAAAATGTTACTCTTATTACAGTAATGTCTGAAGGTATATTCTCTGTTTTGTCTTGGCTTTTTGCCTTTTTCTAATGCTTAGGTCTTTTGGTCTCTTTCTTATTTTCCAGCAAGAATCCATTTAACTATCCTGTTTATTTGTATGTATAAATCTGCCAAATGAAAGAATTTTTTTTTTTAATCTTTTTTGTTATATGCCGCTGTAAAATTGTTTTTGAACAAGAAGAAAAATAAGATTGCTTGTGTGCATCATTATGGAATGTAACTAAAGTAATGTGCAATAAAAGTACTTGTAAAAAAAAAAAAAAAAAAAAATATAGTCATATTCGGGCGATGTGACTCAACATTTCCAGTAGCTCTGAGCTGAGGGCCTACAGTCCTGAGAGACGTAATACAAACATGCAAGTGTCTGGGACCCTGCATGGCTGTAGCTCCTGTGGACATTACAGTGGAATAACTGCATCATAAGAATAAAAAAATAAAGGAAAATGTGACACCTGTATGAGCAGAGATAGGGCCGCGCCTTTGTGTGTGTGTGTGTGTGTGTGTGTGTGTGTGTGTGTGTGTGTGCGTGTGTGTGGAGGTGAGCAGTGCAGAGCATGTGGCAGAGCTCACCTGTTCAGTCTTGTCTGGGCCCGGGGCCTTGAAAACTCTCACACACACACACACACACACACACACACACACACACACACACACACACACACACACACACACACACACACACACACACACACACACACACACACACACACACAAAGGCGCGGCCCTATCGCTGCTCCTACAGGTGTCGTACAAATCTCCCAGCGCTACGATCCGTGTTTCTTTCTCCTCCGAGGGGATATTTGATCATCTGCGGTCATGTTCACATTATGACATAGTGATGTATGACAAGGTTCATCCAGGCAGCACACATGATCTAGTGGAAGAATGGCGCCATTGTCCTGTTTAATTGCACAACTTCCTTTGAGCAACACTTAAAGTCCAAAGCCCATTCGTGACCGTGGCAAACGCATGGGTGCCTGTGTATTTGCTGTGGGTCAACTTGAGTGATGTCAAAAGTGGTGCTTGTGTGTGTGTGTGTGTGTGTGTGTGTGTGTGTGTGTGTGTGTGTGTGTGTGTGTGTGTGTGTGTGTGTGTGTGTGTGTGTGTGTGTGTGTGTGTGTGTGTGTGTGTGTGTGTGTGTGTGTGTGTGTGTGTGTGTGTGTGTGTGTGTGTGTGTGTGTGTGTGTCATGTGTGAATAACATGACCAGTCAAGTGCATGGCCAGGCCAGGCAAACATGTCAAGTTCAACTGATTAGTTATTGCTCTCAGATGACTAGAGATGGCAAATAATGGGACTAGAGGGGGAAGGGTGCGGCATTTAAACACACACACACAAAAGCAAAGGGGCATGTGCACCCATACACACACACACATACATACGCACACACACACACACACACACACACACACACACACACACACACACACACACACATACATACATACCAGAGATAGGGACTTGAGTCACACTTACGCACACAACAGTGCCTTGAGACTTGAGACTCGACAATCTTTATTTAATTATTTTGGCGCATTACTGTAACATTAAGAAAATATCTGACGAGTGGAATGTCATCCCCTCCTATATTATCATTTGGTGCTGAATGTCATTCCCTCCCATATTATCATCTGGTGCTGAATGTCATCCCCTCCTGTATTATCATCTGGTGCTGAATGTCATTCCCTCCTGTATTATCATCTAGTGCTGAATGTCATTCCCTCCTGTATTATCATCTGGTGCTGAATGTCATTCCCTCCTGTATTATCATCTAGTGCTGAATGTCATTCCCTCCTGTATTATCATCTGGTGCTGAATGTCATTCCCTCCTGTATTATCATCTGGTGCTGAATGTCATTCCCCCCTGTATTATCATCTAGTGCTGAATGTCATTCCCTCCTGTATTATCATCTGGTGCTGAATGTCATTCCCTCCTGTATTATCATCTAGTGCTGAATGTCATTCCCTCCTGTATTATCATCTAGTGCTGAATGTCATTCCCTCCTGTATTATCATCTAGTGCAGTGATTCCCAACCTGGGGTCCGCGGCTGGGGGTCCGCCAGGGGGCGCAGGGGGTCCGCCAGACCACAGATGATTTTTTTTTCTTTTTCTTTCAGAGAAATATTTAATTAGCATATTTTTATCATCAGAAGCATGAATAGTCTCTCCACTACAATAAAAAATAAAGATAAATAAATAAACATCTAGACATGATTTTTGAACGTTAACAGTAGGCTACCGGGTAGCCGCTAAAACGCGAATCAGTTGACTTTATCACTTTCCGTAGCTAGCCTAGCACGCTAGTTAACTTTCTCTGCTCGTCTGCAGTCAGCCGCCAGAGGCGAAAATGTGTGACAAACAAAAAGGAGATGAGGGCAGCTCATCTGCAAAAAAAGTTAGGACCTACAGCAATCGTGAAAATTACATCACCATGGGCTTCACTGAGGGACCATACAAACGACCTGAGTGTGTGATTTGTGGAGAAAAGTTGGCAAACTCGAGCCTGAAGCCCAGCAAGCTGAAGAGACATCAGGCGTCTAAGCACCCAGAAACCGTTGGGAAGGATCCAGACTTTTTTCGGAGGAAAGAACAGTCTCTCAAGGCGAACAAGCCCGTTGATGTTAGAGTAGTGTGGAGCAGGGGTGGCAGTGATTTACAGAAGGCTACCGAAGCCTCCTTTGAGTGTTCGCTTTTAATTGCAAAAGCAAAGAAACCGCACAATATTGGCGAGCAGCTCATCAAACCAGCCTGCATCAAAATGGTTTAGAAACTGTGCGGCCCACAGGTGGCGGATAAACTAAAATCAGTACCACTCTCGAACAATGTAGTGAAAGACCGAATTGATAAGATGTCAAGTGATTGCGAGCAGCAGCTGTCAGAAAAGCTTAGAAAGGGTCCATTTGCCATACAACTTGATGAAACTACAACTGTCGCAGACGAGGCTGTGCTCATCGTTTATGTGCAGTATATCGAAAATGAGGATCTGAAGCAGGACATTCTCATGTCAGTCAACCTTACTACCACCACTCGAGGTGAGGATATTTTGACTGCAGTGGATTCTTACTTCATTCAACATAAATGCAAACCGTTCACCATTAGGGCCTGATTTGAGAGGATGAATACAGGATTTGAATATTGGCCAACATTTTGAAATACATATGGTGCAAGATGAGATTTGTTGATTGAAGGCACAAGTCAAAGAAGCATAGTGGGTCTAATTATGATGCATATGCCTGTGTATAAGCAGTTTGTTATTAAAATGACAAAAAAAGTATTAAAATGACAAAAAAAAGTATTTTATGGTATTTTATTAGGAGGGGGGTCCAGGAATTTCATCAGAGATGTTTGGGGGTCCCTGGGGGAAAAAAGGTTGGGAACCCCTGATCTAGTGCACACGGCCACAGATGACTGGACTGCAACAACAACACCATGATGAGGGAGCTGTCCAGTGGAGAGTGGTGCTGAAATCATGTGCAGCTGCTGTGTCATTTGTCATAATCTTTGGCTATAATAACTTCACACAAGGCCCAAACAAAATAATTGGTAAATACAGATCTGCAGTATCAAAATAAAGGATGCTGAATCGACCATCAAACTTTATCAGACTGTCTGAAAACGCACTAGGATAGGTCAATCACTTTGTAATATGAAAGTTAGCACCTATGGACGGTTTAGCTCAGCATCATCGATCTAACATTAACTTGCTACTAGCTTTGTAGCTAAGGGAGGTTACCTTTGACTTCTGACTTGAGCCTTGACACGGCTGGGTAGTGTAGAGGTCTAAGCACTCGCCTAGTACCACAGAGACCCAGGGTTCGATTCCCAGTGCCAGCGGTACCTTGGTCAGTCATCTCATCCCCATAACCACAATTGGCAGTGTTCGCACGTGAGAAGCCGGTGGGGTATGAGTTATTGCAATAGCGACTCCTACTGGTCAGTGGCCTGTTGTGCAAGGAAGTGATCTGGGGAACATAGCGTGAACCTCCGCACGTGTTATGCTATCCCAGTGAAACTCCTCGCTGTGAAAAGATGAAAAGAAGTGTCTGGTAGGGCTGGGCGATATAACGATAATGATAAATATAGCTATATATTTTAATAATCGATATCGGAAAAAATATATATAGAAAAAATAAATATCAATTATTTTTATTTATTTTTGTGACCTGCAACAGGGCAGTTTTAAAACCAGAGACAGTGGACAGACTTGTCTTTCTTGCCTGCAACTTAAAGTAATGGCTTTGCTTGTCAATGACAATACTGACCAAATTGAGATTTATTTTTCTCTTGTCCATTTATTTTGTTTGCTTTCTAATTTAAAATACAGTTTGAAACCGTCTGTACACAGTAGGCTATGTGTGCTAGCAGAGCTAGTCTCCAGTCGCGAGTCACGGTGCACATGTGCGGTGGTTTGTCCACCAAAAAAGCGCCAAAAGATAGAAAAGAAACTAGCAGAGCCCAGAACTATTCAACTCCCCTGGAGCCACAGCCAGCAGAGAAGCCGGTTTACTTTCACTTTTAAACCAGCTGCAGCCTGAGAACTGGAGTGTGAGGGGATGTAACACTAAAGATGGCGGCAACAACAAAGAATTGCTGCAAAATAAACAAACATCTGCTGTTTAAAAAAAAAATCTTATTTTATTATTATAATTTTTTTTACTTATTACAATTTCGATAATTATCAATATCGAGTGATATGATAACATTATCATATCGTTATCGCGATATGATTTTTTGCCATATCGCCCAGTCGGAGGAGGCATGTGGTAGTCTACACCCTCCATGACAACTAAATTGGGGGATGGGAGAAAAAGTTTAAAAAAAAAGAATTAAAAGATTTGACGTGGACTTGCAAGAAATGACTTGTGATACACGACAGCACAGGAGCAATGCTCACACACACATGCCCACACACCTCTTTGTGTTTGCAAAGGGAGGTCGTGCAATCCGTGTTTGAGCAGGGCAGAAAGGAGCAGCCTCTCTCTCTCTCTCTCTCTCTCTCTCTCTTTCTCCCCTTCACCTCCATTCTCCCCTCCTCCTTTCCTTTCCTCCCTCTACTCATCCATCTGTTCCATTGTGTTTTTATGGCCCCTCATTACACATGTTCAGGGTATGCTGCAAACAACACCTTTCACAACTCTCTGAAAAGAGGCTGGGAATGGACAGATTGGTGGAGAGAATGAGGGGGAGAAAGAAGAGAGAGAGGTAGAGAGAGAGAGAGAGAGAGAGAGAGAGAGAGAGGGAGAGAAATAGAGATGGGGGAGGGAGAGAAAGAGAGAGAGAGAAAGAGAGAGAGAGAGAGAGAGAGAGAGAGAGAGAGAGAGAGAGAGAGAGAGAGAGAGATTGAATGGCCGAGAGAGAGAGAGAGAGAGAGAGAGAGAGAGAGAGAGAGAGAGATTGAATGGCCGAGAGAGAGAGAGAGAGAGAGAGAGAGAGAGAGAGAGAGAGAGAGAGAGAGAGAGAGAGAGAGAGATTGAATGGCCATTTTTCAAGATTGTTTTTACAGCCCTGATAAGGCCTTTACCTGCACGTTCTTAATCAGTTAGGACTGCACAGAAAGCACACATAGTCACAGTCACACACACAAACGGAAGTGCACTGGCCGTGACCCTGAACTTCTCGTCTCAGATAAAATGTGACTACTTTCCTGGTGCCGAGTGCTAGTGTTCCCTGAACTCAGTGAATCGGCCGCACCTTTTCCTTTCAACGAGAGCCAATTGCTTTTCACTCAGCGCGTTCATTGAAAACCCACTCTGCCAAACGCAGTCACCTCCCCGCGCACTGGTCAACGCAAACACACGCCGGGATCATATCAGTGAAGCGCAGCATCGACAACATCACGATTGCCACTGTAAAATAAACAACCAGCCCTTGGGAAACACTTACTTTGGAAAATGCAATGAATATAGAGGAAGCAGAGAAGCCGCGCAAATGCAACCAACAACGTACACGTTTTACAGTTCGACAGACACATGCGGTACAATGACAGAAGGACAGGTCGCATCCAGTGCACAGCATGGCGACAACAGACGACCCCTATCACTCTCTATTAGGAGTGTGAATCAATATACAATATGATCACAATACTAGAGTCATATTGTAATATTGCGATTGCAAATGATGTCCCCAAGAGAAATCTTTGTCAACATCGGCAATAAAGATATATATACATCATCTGATTTATCTAATAGGATAACGTTTTCAGTCTGTTCACCTCATTCTAATGTATTTAAAGTATTCTTGCGGCAAAATGGGATTGTCAATTAAGCTAGAAAGTATTTTTCTTGGTATATACTTGACATCATTGAGTGCATAATAGTAAAGACATATTAGCAGAGTAGGTATAGTAATATAGGCATGGACGATTATTTAGTAGCAAAGTGCATGATAGTAAAAGACAGTACAAAGATTTAAAAAAAAATCTTCATATTATCGGCAGACAGAATATTGCAATATACTGTATTTCTGTATCAATCTTTCCCCACCCCTACTCTCCATGTATTCAGTACTACTAGTAAATCTGCCTCCTCCACTTGTTGAGCATGGCCAGAGGAAACACAGAGAGAGAGAGAGAGAGAGAGAGAGAGAGAGAGAGAGAGAGAGAGAGAGAGAGAGAGAGAGAGAGAGAGAGAGAGAGAGGGGGGGGGGGGGGGGGGGGGGGGAGGGAGAGATGTGGGGTCACCCTGGGTTTGTGGCTTACAGATAGTGTATGAGTGTTTGCAGGGATTTCTGTGTGCTTGGATAACATGAGACCGCAAGACAAACAAAGGCATTCCTCCTTAAAAACAGCACAGTGGTATGTGTGTGTGTGTGTGTGTGTGTGTGTGTGTGTGTGTGTGTGTGTGTGTGTGCGTGCGTGCGTGTGTGTGTGTGTGTGCACGTGTGCGTGTGTGTGTATGTGTGTGCACATGTGCGTGCGTGTGTGTGTTGGAGAGGATGTATTTTGCATCCTTAGAGGACAGATTCACTTTTTCTTTCTTTTTTTAACCCATGATGTTGACAGGCCACCATTTTACTGATCTCTTTAGTATTGAGAAGCATAACACTGCATTGCTATCCTGTGAGTTCCATAGGTCACTCACTCATGTAAATGAGTAACTTAAGATGGCACAAACCTATGAAACTCATTATAATTTATAATGTGTGATATGATGTACGGTTTGTAACCATTTCCTCAGTAATAAACATGAAGACACATCTGATTATACTGTGAGCCTGTTATTTTGGAAAAGGATATATGGTGGTTTGTGAAGGCTAAAACACTTGACCGCATTGGATTGGATTGAAGCACTGATGACGAGAGCATGCAGCACAGTGCTAGGTCTCTGAACGCTGAACAGATTATGTATTTATATATATTTGACAAAGGTTTCCATCTGGAACATCATTTGCAGTTGGAAACAGGTAATACATCACAATACATTGTAGGGTTGTCCCCGACTAAGGATTTGGATGGTCGACTAGGATTGGCCAAAATTTGCCATTAGTCGACTATTGGTCGACAAAAAAATATATATATATATATAATATTCTTAAATTTTTTTTTTTTTTTTTTTTTATCATTCCATTTGGGCTGTGGGGGGTGCTTAATGTCTGAAGGAGTCGACTGAAGACTTCTTGTCCTCTGCAAAAGAATGCAATTGGTCCACTGATGGATACATCTTGATATTTGTCTAGTCTGTGTGTTCATTAAAAGTATATATTTTTTTTATTGTTTTTATTATATTCGACTAAGACGTTGACAGTCGACTACGGCTCCTTTCGACCGATTAGTCGACTAACCGATTAATAGGGGTCAGCCCTAATACATTGCAATATCGTGACTCTAGTATCATGATACTGATCTGTTGATTCCCACCCCTAATGTATGTATGACCTTTGTATGCATGTGTGCGTGTGTGTGTGTGTGTGCGCACAATAACACATGTGTTCATCAAATGCACATGTCAGCACACACGTTTGGCCATATGCGTCAGAGCCTCTCAGAACCCTGCTATTATCTTTTACAGGTCCTCTCTAGTCTCCAGACCTGTAGTATCCAGATCTAGTATACCCCCCCCCCGGATCAGTTGACACCCCTAGTAGCGGCTACCATCAGAGAACTACATTCCTGTCTGCAGACGATAAACACAGAGTGTAGTGGACACTTCAGCACAGGCTCCACGCACCTACGAGACCCCACACAGCTTAGAGGGACATAGTTCCCATGCAATTCAGTCCGCGAGAGGAAATCCACAGGCTTACCCTGGCTTTTAAAGAGACTTACTGACTTGACTCTGACTTAGGAACTAGTCATAATAACGCCTAGTAGTTAGGGCTGGGTATTGGTGGACTGTTTTTTCCCCTCTGATATGGTCAGACAGCCATTTATGATGATATTGCTGTGACAAAATGAAAAAGGTGGAGGCAAAAATAGGATTGAAAATGTAAAAGTATTGGAAGAAGAATTGGAAGAATTTCTATTATAAGTTATCCGAGTGACTTTGTATGTATGTTTTTCTTTTTATTTGACTGTTCATGTCTCCATAATTTTGCGCTTCAATCATCGTTTCTCAAAACTTAATTGGTTAGCAGTTAATTGATGCAGGTGTTTCTAATTAGTGCATCTGTAAAGCCATGACCCAAAGGCTAATCTAAAAGTATAGTTTCCTTACATGCACTGTGTGTACTTAACTACATACTTAAAGTATGTACAGCATACTACATACTGTTGGACCTTACTGTTCAGTTTGATTGATTGATTGAAAACTTTATTAACAGATTGCAGAATGGGTACAGTACAGTACAGCTCAATACATACAATTGTTAAGGGGATGCAGACCAGAGAAAGACTTTCGTCTTGTTTACATCAGGGTCCCCCATTTTCAATTCATCGTAGTACATGGAGTGCATACTACATACTTGGAGGACCTGCACACCCAGGTGGAAGTTGCCGCTCATATGACCAGAAGGAGAAAATACACTTGCAGCTGTTTCCACTTATTAGCTGTGTCATCAGGAGGATATAGTGTCAGTTTAGCAAAAAAATTAAAACAGACACACAAATTATGCTTTTTGCATGTGGAAATTTGGAAGATTTCCGCTGACCTGGAAAATGGCACTGGAAATGTGGATTATGGGATTGAAACCATCATGTAGCAACCATTCGCTCCATACTTTAAATCTTGGTACTTTTGGTATGCAAATAAATCTCTGTTGCATACATTATTTGCATACTTGTTACGGTGGAGGTAGGTAGAATACAGTTTTGCAGAAAGGGAAAGGATTGGAGGAGGCAGAGACGAGGATTGAAGCTTGGAGAGGGAGTTTACTGTAGAATCCAGTGCAATACAAAGAACATACAGAAACTACTAAACAACCTGCTCAACAAAACAACAAACACTAACACTTACTATAGGAACATACAGAAACTACTTAACAACCTGCTCAACAAAACAACAAACACTAACACTTACTATAGGATGACAGCACAATACGGCGTGGACAGGAAACGGGAAAGGAGACAGGAGGAATGTCGCCACAAACATCTCAGCAACCACAGGCAATAAATACAGCTCCTAATTAACGTTAATTAGTAATGGATGACAGCTGGGGGGAGAAGGCATAAGAACTAATACAATAATCAACACAAAGGAACTAGAACTAGGCTATATAACACACAGCATCAGAGATACAAACACAGAGAACAACCTAAACAGCTAACAATTGTAATATCAACAAACAATGTAATGACAGCATACTGTTAAGGATATTTATCATTACAGTGTGTATCGATTGTTTGTGACCACTAGAGGGTGGTAGACCAATGTTGGGTGGAGAGCCAATGTTGGGTGGAGGGTATTGCCCACTGTTAGGTGGAGGGCACTGCCCAATGTTACCATCCTGCCCAGTCCAGCCAGGACCGGGCCTAGGATCGTGACACATACTAACAGATCACATACTGAAAATTGCATATAATATAGTATGTAACATGGAGAATTCATACAATATAGTATGTAACATGGAGAATATACTGTAGTATGTAGCATGGAGAATTAGGAAGCAGCTACTTTCTGTTCCATTCTCTGATCACTATATCACTGCATTCTGCATACTACTGAACATTGGTAAAACCAAGGAGCTGATCGTGGATTTTAGGAGGAGACAGCAGGAGACACACACACACCACTAGGGCTGTCTTAAATACTTCAAAGCTTCAAAAAAAAATCGAAGTAAAAAAAAAAAAAAAATCATTTTTTTTTTTTTTTGCTTCGATTTGTGTGTGTGTGTGTGTGTGTGTGTGTGTGTGTGTGTGTGTGTGTGTGTGTGTGTGTGTGTGTGTGTGTGTGTGTGTGTGTGTGTGTGTGTGTGTGTGTGTGTGTGTGTGTGTGTGTGCGCGCATGGGGCCATTGGGTGGGGCCGGGGGACAAATACACTGGAGGAAAGTAACCCAGCTCAGCACTGCCCGAATTATATCATCACTATTGCCTGTTTGAAGGATATCATCCTCAAACACATATACACCTACATGCCTTGTAGAATTCCACACATAAGAAAGAAAGATACTGGGATGAATAAACAAAATAGGAAATAAAATGTAGAAATGCATGCAATACATAAATAAATATGAATCTCCATATATGAAATAGAACATTTAGATAAGGTGCTACTGAGATGTTTTGGTGAGTTCTTTGTTTTTTTGTGGAAGTAGCCCTTCTTAAAAATGCATGAACATTCACTGATAATTGGTCTGTAGTGGAGTCTACAAGGTCTACATTGCCGGACCATAATTGACATAATTCTGTGCATAGTTTAGTCTACACAGGCCATATTTCAAATAATCAAAATCTTACTTCATTCATCTTAAACATTCTTGATTTGGGGGATTGGTAGTTCCCATGAAATCTGAAGTTGTTCAAACGACAACAGCGATCCACCTTGAATTAAATCACACAGCCGAGTGAAACCTTGTTGGCTGCGTCACAGTCACGAAAGGGGCTACTTAATTAATTAATCCAATCCACTTTATTTATAGAGCACATTTAAGAACAACAAAGTTTACCAAAGTGCTGTACAAGTCCCACAACATAAGATAAAAAAAATATATATATATATATATTTTTTTATCTTATGTTAGAGTAATCCCATCATTTAGAATTAAAATACGCTTATAGTCTATCTGTACATATTGTATGTTAGATCATATTATCATTGTACCATGTGTGTCTGTCTGTACATATTGTATGTTAGATCATATTATCATTGTACCATGTGTGTCTGTCTGTACATATTGTATGTTAGATCATATTATCATTGTACCTTGTTTGTATGTCTGTACATAATTTGTATGTTAGATCATATTATCATTGTACCATGTGTGTCTGTCTGTACATATTGTATGTTAGATCATATTATCATTGTACCATGTGTGTCTGTATGTACATATTGTATGTTAGATCATATCATTGTACCATGTGTGTCTGTCTGTAGTACATATTGTATGTTAGATCATATTATCATTGTACCTTGTTTGTATGTCTGTACATAATTTGTATGTTAGATCATATTATCATTGTACCATGTGTGTCTGTCTGTAGATTTGGCAGAATTATTTTCAATTTATATACCTCTGCACCTGGTATTTGGTAAATGCCCCCCAAAAGAAGTGGATATCTCCATATACTTACATAACCTCCCCCACCTCCAGCACTGTCTTATATTATGTATTATTATGAATTCACATTACATATAATTATGAATTCCAAGCCGGTGCAGGTCAGCTGCAGCAGTCAGTTGTTGCAGTCCTACACAGCTATTAGTCTTTTTTTCTTGGCTTTTCAAGGTGTTTCTGGACGTCTGCCTGTAATGCAGAGCATCATTCACAGCCTCCTAGGAGCCAAATTGAGGGTTAGGCCATCGGCAGCATGCGTCTCCAGGTGACAGGGTTGAATATGTCTCCACACGGTTTATAGCTTGACTTTCAAGTTGCCATCTAACAATAGCTTTAAGTTCAGGAATCAAAGCCTCCCAGACTCTCCTCCAATATAAACAGGTTAAAAGCTGTAATGTAGCCTAGTACATACAGTAAGTTATTAGTCAGAGAGCCTGGGGTAGCGGCTGTGTGCGTCAGTGCGTGTGTGTGTGTGTGTGACGTGTGTGTGTTTTGAATGAAAGAGGAGTGATCAGTAAATCAAACAGCATTGAGGACGAGGTAAATAATGCATATACCTTATGTGTGTGTGTGTGTGTGTGTGTGTGTGTGTGTGTGTGTGTGTGTGTGTGTGTGTGTGTGTGTGTGTGTGTGTGTGTGTGTGTGTGTGTGTGGTGCGTGTGCGTGCGTGCGTGCGTGCGTGTTCTGTGTGTGTTTTGAGTCGAACATGAAAGCACATACCAGGAGGAACGATACCTTTATGAGTAAATCAAACAGCGTCACCGGCTGGATAAATAATGACTGTCTCTGTGTGTGTTAGTGTGTGTTAGTGTGTGTGTGTGTGTGTGTGTGTGTGTGTGTGTGTGTGTGTGTGTGTGTGTGTGTGTGTGTGTGTGTGTTGGAGTGATGGTGGCTGTTGTTCATGTAGTTATTCATTGATCAGAGGACAGAGGGTGTGCAGCCAGTACAAGGCAGGGATCAGTTCCACCAACGGGGTTCAACTGCGAGGGCCCGTATGAGTGAACACGGGCGCACACACACACACACACACACACACACACACACACACACACACACACACACACACACACACACACACACACACACACACACACACACACATTGTACTTACACACAGATCATGTTTCTGCTAAACACAAGCTAAAGCAAGTGACATGTTTTGAGTGAATCCCACTGTCTGACTGTGACTGCATGTTGGCTGGGGTAAATAGAGTGTGTGTACAGCACATCCCCACTTTGAAAGGGGTGTGGCTGACCCCCCCCCCCCCCCCCCCACCCCCCCCCTTCCCCTGCCTAAAAGTCACCCACTCCAATTCTCTGATGCTTGTGTAAACACCCCCATGCACTATAGCGAGGAGGGCCCAACACACACACATGCCACACACACACTTTATTATTAGCTAAATTCCCAGAGTTCAGCTCTGACGAGGAATGTGACAGCTCCACACACGTCGAGGAGGCAGAGCGAAAGAAAAGAAGAAGAGAAAGGGGGATGGGACGGAGAGGCATGACCCGACATGCGCTGAGCTCCGACATAAGACTGCCGGCCGCTCCGCCCGCACAAAGACTGTAGGAAGGACTGTAGGAGCCGGGAAGGCTTGTGGGAGGAGAGGGCGACAAGGAGACTTAGAGAGGATGTATAGGTGAAAGTAAATAGCTTTGGGATGAGCCTGTGAGCAAAGAGCAGGATCATTAGCTATTCAATTCAATGGTGGGGAGTCAGGAGGAGGAGGAGGAGAAGGAGGAGGAGGAGGAGGAGGAGGAGGAGGAGGAGGAGGAGGAGGAGGAGGAGGAGGAGGAGGAGAAATCATGGAGAAAGGTATAGGAAGGATGGTGGGATGGATGGAGGGATGGAGGATGGATGGAGGGATGGAGGATGGATGGATGGCTCGCAGTATCCACACATCTTCAAGGGAACTAAGAAAAATAGAATACTAGATGTTGACGCATCGCCGCCTCAGCCTCCACTGGGTTGAGGAGACCTGATGAAGACTAAATCAGGGTGAAACGTTGTCTCGATTATTATTCAATAGAGGTGTATTGAGAACGTTGACCCGTTGTTGCATACATACATATACACCACAATCTATTATTAAATCAACCACCATCATCAGTCCTGACATAAACCAACAGTGCGTTCACACTCAATAAGGCCGTAGGTATAGATTCAAAGTGAAGCCATAAATCAAGTCGTCCTTCGGGGGTATTGGAGGGGAGGAGCACTGTGGACCTCCTCTATAAAGCTGTCAGTTAACGGGACTTTACTAGCAAACTGTCCTGCAGCTACTTTCGGGTCGATACCAACATCAGCTGGCCTAAGAGGTCAGTTCAAAACCGTTGTTCCCTATATATCATTCAGAGTGTAAGTGTCATCTCCTCTCGTTCTGCCTAAGGCACCAGGGCAGATGGATGGGGTCACCTTCCTCTGACAGACTTGTAATGACAACATCATTACTGTAGGAACAAGGTAGTAGTAGTAGTAGTAGTAGTAGTAGTAGTAGTAGTAGGACATCCTGGCACGGATCAGCAGGCCTTTTGGAGTACTATAGCCTAAAAGCAGGGAAATCTGATCACCACGCCCACATATCATTGTTGTGTGTCAAGTCTACCAAAAGGGGAATTCAAAATAAAGGCAGTTGGCTTCGTTTGTCCCGTAGCAGATTTCATTCAGCAGGCCTGTGATACAGGCCATGGTGGGGACGTCATAAATCACTCAGTGCTGCCTGATCACTTTACATTCGTTATGAAAGAGCAGTGGAGCCCGATGGCGGTAATTTAGGCTACCTTTACCTGTAGAACTATACCCAGTCCCCTTCACTTTCAGTTACTCTCACTCTCTCTCTCTCTCTCTCTCTCTCTCTCTCTCTCTCTCTCTCTCTCTCTCTCTTCCACTGCCTCCCTCTACCATTCTCTCTGCTCTCTCTCTTTCACTACCTCCCCCTATCCTTCCCTCTGCGCTCTCTCTCTCTCTCTCTCTCTCTCTCTCTCTCTCTCTCTCTCAATTCCCCACAAACTTTGCATGAACGCACCATACACTGTGTGGAATCCTACTGCAGCTTACCTGATGTAACAATAAACAATAATAATAATTATCCACACACGTTATCTATCCCATAAAAAACAGCAATCTTACCTGAATATCCTGATTTCTTCATGGTTTTCTAGTGGTGAGCGATATCTCAATTTAAACCGCGCAGTTTTCACGTATTGATATTTCCTCGCAGTGGCTTGCGTTCCGTTTGGTCCGTGCAGTCAAGTCGTAAAATGTATTTATGTAAAAAATGAAATCCGTATTTTTTTCCCAGGTAAATTTTCGTGCGTTCTTCCTAAAAAAATCATAAAAAAAATAACTTCCGTCTTCCAAAGGCACGTGTAAAAATAAAAAATAAACTTGAACTTGTCTCGTTTGTGGTTATGTCTCTTTCTGCCTGTATTCCCACCGCGGACAGCTCGGAGTAGAGGAAGACAATCCTTTGGGATGGAAACAATCACACCTGCGCTCCTAACGCACGCCCAGTCAGAGCGGGAGTGGTTTACTGTAACTGTAGGATATTCAAATTAAGTCATGTCAAAGTTCAGACGTGGGATGAGTCATGTAATCCCAGTTCTCCTTGAAAATTATCGTCTCAGTTATTTTAAATAGCCTCATTGTATATGTGGCAAATGGCAATGAATGCAGTAGGGAACAGATTGCGCAAGATGAAAGTGTGGGTGTGTGTGTGTGTGTCTGTGTGTGTGTGTGGGGGGGGGGGGGTGATAGGGGTTACAATGTAGCCAAGGTAGACAGTGTTGCATATATAGCCGCTATTGTACATAATACATGCAACATATTGTGTGTGTGTGTGTGTGTGTGTGTGTGTGTGTGTGTGTGTGTGTGTGTGTGTGTGTGTGTGTGTGTGAGAATGAATGAATGAATGAATGAATGAATGAATGAATGAATGAATGAATGAATGAATGAAAACTTTATTTAACAGATTGCAGAATGGGTACAATACAGTACGGCTCAATACATACAATTGTTAAGGGGATGCAGACCTGAAAAAGACGTTTGTCTTGTTTCCATCAGGGTCCCCCATTTTCAATTCATATAGACATTTATGACATACACAACATACATGACATTTATGGCATAGGGACATATAGGTATTTAGTACTGATACATTTGTGACATAAACGGTATTCAAATATACAGTACTGTTACCCCTAGATCCTGACAGAGTATATACATATGTTGGAGAGGGGACTGTACATTAGGAGGGGGTGGGTGGGTGGGAGAGAAATATCCATACGGCGGGGAGGGAATATGTACATGCGGTGGGGAGGAGACTGTCTATTAGGAGGTGGTGGGGGTTTTGGGCATTTACGGTGGCCAGTTTCGAATTGCAGCCTCCCGTAGGTGCTCTTTAAGAGCGGTTTTGAATGTGGGTAGAGATTCACATTCCTTTACAGCTTTGGGTAGGGCGTTCCACATTGATGTGGCATAATTGCGAAACGTGTTTAGTCCCTTGTTTGAGCCGAATCTGGGTTTAACATGATTTGTTGAGCTTCCTCTGGTGTAGTGGTTGTGGTATTCACTGACCTTTGGGAAGTATTTTGACATGTACATGGGTACCTTAGTCGTATAGTGTATCTTGTAGACCAGGCCCATTGCATTGTGTGTGTGTGTGTGTGTGTGTGTGTGTGTGTGTGTGTGTGTGTGTGTGTGTGTGTGTGTGTGTGTGTGTGTGTGTGTGTGTGTGTGTGTGTGTGTGTGTGTGTGTGTGTGTGTGTGTGTGTGTGTGTGTGTGTGTGTGTGTGTGTGTGTGTGTGTGTGTGTGTGATGCTATTATTTATCAAGGAGACTTCCGTAGGGGCAAGAATGATTTAGGAGGTTCGGCTCGGAGGTTCTTCGGTTCCACGCAGCAGCGTGTCAAAGTGTCCTTGAGCAAGACACTTCCGATGAGCAGGTTGGCACCCTACATGGCTGCCTCCACCGTTGGTCAATGGGTGAATGTGTGAGGCATATGTTGTACAGCGCTTTGGATAAAAGCGTCATATAAATGCAGTCCATTTATATATATGATGTGGAATAATTTGACCAGATATTATTCACGGAGGCGGACAACAGAGTATTTGATTATGGATAGAGTTGAATGACATAATGACATGTTGCACATACTTATGCAGGGGAGTATAGACAAAACAACTGGAGCATTGACGTACATAATATGAATTATAGATATCCTGTACATGGATATCTGGATAATGACGTATGAGAAGGCTGTGTGTACTGTGTGCATATGTGTGTACAAGTTGAAGGTTATGTCAGAGAGAGAGTGAGAAGGGTAGTGTGTTTGTGCATCTGGATGTGTGTGTGTGCGTGTATTCGAATATATTAGTCAATATAATGCAGCCCATTTACCCAAGGGGGGGGGGGGGTATTCAGCCTATCATCTGTGTCAATAACAACCTTATTCATGACATGGGAGGACAACATCTGCAGAATTCATATCCTCACAATTAGTTGCAATTCTGAACTAGACCTCTTGTGGGCCTTCCTTATAAACATACACAATATATGTATCAAAATATAATACAATATGTGTGTGGTATATAATTTATATAAAGATGAAACAATGTAAAATATATAAATGTGGCCCTTCATATACTTCATATGCAAGTCCCTTAACCTTAAACGCTTGGCTGTTGCTGTTTTTCTAACCAATGCAGCCACATCTTGTCAGTCAGATGGGGACTCAACTAAGCAGCTTGTCAGTCTGCTATCATTGTCAGTGTGATACAGTAAGCTACGCTATAGATGCAAGAAGCCTTAAAGGGCCTCTTCACAGCCACTTTATTATGTGCACCATCTTACACATCATGAACATTCTTGCACAAATTAATTAGTTTCGAAAGATTTTTTAGAGACAAGGAGTTCAGTCTAAATAAATAAATAATAGATCAAAATTACACCGGCCTTATCCTTTAACATGAGACTGGATTTGCCCCATAAGTTGGTCCTGAATGAACCGAGGGCTGGTGACGTTAGCTGTAGCCAGGCAGAGTTCCCTGAGCCACACCACCATTCACTTCAGACAATAGTGTCAACTTGTTTGTTATTTGGTTGTGCAATTGTGGTAAAATAAGTCTATGTAGCGAGAACGCTAGTGCGCGAGTGCGAGTGGGTTTCTTTTCTCGTAAATGGGGTCCCGACTTCCTCTCGACTGGGACCACAAGCACAGTTTTCATCTCTGGCTATGTGCCTGGAAGGTGTCTCAGTCTCATCTTCAACCCCTCCTCCGCCACCCCACTCAAACATTCATACATACACAGAAGCATGCACAGTGTTGCAGTTCAGCTCACAAAGAAATGCACAAGCGCAGAACCGCAGTAAACACACGCACACACACACACATACACACACGCACAACACACACAGAAATGCACAAACACGCACACAAACACAAACACACACAAAAATGCATACACACACACCCACAAACACATACACACACACACAAACACACACACACAAACATGCACACACACACACACAAACACACATAAACATGCACACACACACGCAAACACACACACACATTCATACACGCACTTTACACCCCTTCATTCTTTGTTTTAGGTTTGAGGGCAAGTGAAAACAAAAGTCACAGCTTGTGACCACACACACGCCATACAAGTAAACATTGGCCTCCTGCTATAGGTCGCTACCCGCTGAGGTTTCTCTGTTCCTTTTCCAGAGACACTCGTCTTGAGACCTCAGTGACAAGCTGTGTGGGTGGACACAACCACATCACCTGCACACCCCCAACACCGGAGAGCCACAGGGCTGTGTGTTGAGCCCATTCCTGTACAGATAACCGTCTTTACCTCAATGTCACCAAGACAAAGGAAATAACAACTGGTCCCCCCATCACCTCAGCAAATCATTCTCGTCAACGACTTAACAGTTGAAATGGTTGACAGTTTTAGATACCTAAGCGTGATACTGGACAATAAACTCAGCTTCAACCAGCACACAAACGACACATGAAAAAGGAGCTACCAAAGGTTATCAGTCATCCGTAAGCTCAAAGGACTTGTAGCTATGTTGCCCATCCTACTGTACTGTTCCACCTGCTTCTTCAAATTACTATCCGTTACTAACAGGGGCAAACTCACACGCATATCTAACACCGCCGCCAGGATAATCTCCCCACACCCACCATTACAGACCTAAACAATGTGGCCATTGCACGCATTGCGACCTCAATAGAACAGGACGTCACACACCCACTCAATCACTACCTCACCCTATTGGCCTCTGGGCGAAGGTACAGAACACTAGGGTACAGAAGGGCCAGCTTTGGTAAAAGCCTGATCCCCGCAGCCATAGCCGCCTTGAACAGAAGGCCTCGTTGAACAGGACAGAGTGTGTGCTGCTGTCTGTTATTGTATGTTGTTGCTGCGTGCTGTTGGATGTACTGTTTTTGATATGATGTTGTATGTGTTGTCTGATGAATACAGAGCTGTGAGAAGGAATTTCCCCTTGGGGACAATGAGGTTTAAAGTCTAAAAACATGACAGGGTGTAGTAAAAATGTTTCAACAAGAAGCAAAAGTTTAAATGAGCCTGATTTGATGTGTTCTGGTGTTGTTTGAGTTGAGTAAAAAACCTTTTAGAAGCTTGTTTACCCCTTAAGGGGCCATTTTCAAAGGGGTCCGTTGACCTCTCACCTCAAGATGTCTGGGCTCAATGGAACCGCATGAATCTCCCCTTTACAACCATGCCTAATGCTAATCCCATGCAGTTTTTGGGCCAAACCAATGCAGTTTTTTTGCATTCAGTACAAATATCTCCACCTTTTTTAATAATGTATTTGCATATTTCTACATGGTCTGTCTCTATACAGTCTTGTAATTGCATAAATTGGGCATTAGTGGAAAGCTGAGCTTCTTGTGGATTCAATGAGCCCAATTGTATTCTTGTGTGATGAGTCCCCATAGTAGCCATTTCAATGTAGTGACGCAAATTGTTTGAAACTTTACAAACAGAAATTAGTGACCTAGTCTGTTCAGACTATTGTCAAGGTACATTGACAATAAATTAGGTTTTCTGAGCCATTTTCAGAGAAAAATTGCTTGTCATCCAATTTCTAAAAAGAAAATTATATATATATATAATTTTCTTTTATATATATATTATATATATATTAGGGTTGCCGGTGGTGCTGTGGAATTTCCCATGATTGATAAACATGATCATGACAACACCAGTATTACCAGTGACATTTTACAAAATGACAGTGTGATAAATTCCCAAACATAGACTCATGATTAACTAATGTGTAGAAATACTTGGCTCTCAAAACAATAATTCATAGATTGTGTGTGTGTTTACATAGACTGATTGCCATTGTCACCCCAGGAGGGCATTTGCATATAGTGGCAGCTGGGGTAATACTTGCTTCCCTTTAGGGGGTGGGTAAGACAAAGGGCAGGAAATTCTAGAGAAACATGTCTCCTTTTAGGAGACATCAAAGAGCCAACTGGTCTGCCAAAGACAATGATTAGGTCACATATTGATGGCTACATGTGACCATCAAAGGTCTGATCACACACACACAGAGACACACACAGACACATAGACACACACAGACACACACACACTCACACACTCACACACACATAGTCACACACACACACACACACACACTCACACACACACATTTTCAAATACACACACACACATAGACACACACACACATAGTCACTCACATACACACACATAGACACACACACACACACACATAGTCACACACACAGACACACACACACTCACACACTCACACACACATAGTCACACACACACACACACACACTCACACACACACATTTTCAAATACACATCCACACACACACACAGAGAAGATCACTATTGAAATCCTGGTATATTGTACTTATAATCTTGAATTAAGTCATTGAAGTAAGTTAAAATATAATTAGGTTTGGTCATACTTAAATGTCTACAATTAGTTAATGTGTCTGTGCTGTTTTCATTTAGGTTCAATATGATTAATTGATTGTTCTATATGGTATTGATTTGTATTCTATTAAGCTTGTTCTATATGGTATTGATTTGTATTCTATTAAGCTAACAGAATGATTAGACCTGTTCTGAAAGTCAGTAGACTTAGTGATAAAGAAATATATCTGTGTTTAGGTAATCAATATATCTTGAGGTTCATCAAAGTATTAACAAGTCAAGTAATGTGTTTAAGTAAAAATATAGGGAAAATATTCTCTGGGTAAATGTGAAGAGGGTTTGGCCTATAAGCCAAACCCCTATTTTTCAAATACAAGCTTAGCAGGCTTGTGATTGGAGCAAATAATGTGATGATGTCATCAACTCCGAGACACTGGGCCTCGGCTATAAGAATGGGGTGTAATGGGGGGAGAAGGACTCTGAAACAACCAACCAACAGGACAGACCTCTCCACCATCCACACTCAAGGCGAGCAGGTCAGCAGGAGAACAAAGGACTTTTTGGAGGGAAAACCAACTGCTTTGTTTTGTCAGCCAGACGACAAAGACCATCAACAACTTATCAACTATCATTCTTTATACTGTAATATTAGTCTGGTTGTATCACTTACGGCATAGTGTTTGTGATTACAACTATAGCATTTTCTTATTGTAATTTGTATACACTCTTAAACTTTGATTAAACAACTGTTAAACTACCTTCCTCCTAATTCCTTCTGCCTGCTCAGTCAGTTTTAACAGAAGTGATTCCCAGAGCTTTAAGGTATTGAATCACAACGCAGAGTACCAGCAAACAGGTTCTGATCAGAGCAGAACAGGACAGCTTGGGAATCCACTTCAACAGTCATTATCTGTAGAGCGCTTACTTTGATCTTTAGCGTTATGCAGCTACATTGATCTGCTGTGCCTGTCCGTTTATGTCTGTTGTTTTTTTTATCCACTCTTTCTCCTTATTTTCTATTTTTCTCCCATCCCAATTTCATATCGCCAATTCTCCCCTTCAATTCTTCCCTCCCCTGTCTTGAACGTTGCTAGACTATGCCTCCCACTGGTCGGCTGTAGTGAGGATAGAAGCCTTGCATCACGTGTCCCCTCCGGTACACGAGGAGGCAACCTGTCGCATCTTTTCAACAGACAGCGTGGACTCTCAGTGGCGAGGAGTAACGTGTGGGAGGCTCACGCTGCCCCCGATACTTCCTGTCTCTGCTCTACAGGCGTCACCCAACCGACCTGTAGGAGTCGCTGTCCACAACGTCCAATCCCCACCCATCGACTTTCCACCCGCTACCTCTGCCAATTGAGATAGTATGACGACTGGCCCAAGCCGCAGGCAATGCCGACTTGGGGAGTCGAGACCGGAGTCTCTTGCATTGGTGATGAGAGCAATCTCCGCTACGCCACCCAGTCGCCCGCATTTATGTCTGTTGTTAATTCATTTTCATTTGTTGGACAGATAGAGTTAACGCTAGCATTAGGTTCTAATTTTAAGGGACTGTAATACCTTCTTGTCAATTTTCTATCCGTCCATTGATGGATCAATGCTACAGCCTTTAGTAGTGCATCACGCAAATATACTGTTGCTGGTCTGGACTGGTCATCTGAGTTCCTCTCCAGTCATGCAGGGTTTAAATACGAAAGATCCTTCGCCATTGCTGTGTAACCTATTTACCAAATTAGAGTTTTTTATTTGATGAATGTGGGCACTGAAGAACAATCGATTCAAATATTTTATCTGATTAATCGCATGATCTTCCATAGTTAACTCACGATTAATCGCAAATGAATCGCATATTTTTTATCTGTTCTAAATATACCTTAAACAGATATTTTTCAAGTTTTAATACTCTCAACATGAGAGTCAACAAATGCTTGCTTTATGCAGCCATTTAACACAAAATGATGACCATCATGCATAGCAAATTTGCATCAAATTCAAAACAGAGTGATGCACAAAATAACTTAAAAGAAAATAATAATTTAAAACAATGAATAAAGTGTGCATGAAATAATAGGGGAAAGAAAATGTTAGGAACTTGTTACATTCACCCACACAAGGGCTGAGGACCCCCCCCCCGCTCTCTCTCTCACACACACTCTCCCAGCTCTTTTTCTCTCTTGCCCCTTCCTCATATCTCTTAACCCCCCCCCCTCTCTCTCTCTTAATAACGCGTTAACTTTGACAGCCTTAATATTTATATATATATATATATATATATATATTCAGTTCTTAAGTGATCAAAAATGTAGCCATATTCACAACTGAGAATCAACATGAACATTTATTTATACTTTTACAATTTGTATATATAAAAAAAGATGACAAGTTCAGATAAGATATTTACAATTATAACATCATTTGAATCACACCACTTCAAAGAGATTTCAAAAAGGCATTTACAGAGTGGCAACTAATTAAACAAATGTTTTTTCCTCAATCGAACTGTAAACGCCGACATCAGCTAGATTTACAGATGTCACAGGCAAGAGCCCTAGATTTACAACCTAATGCATATTAAGCTATCATTGGCGTAGGGCCAGCTGACCAACAGATCATTAACCCTTTCACTACCACACTACAGAATGTTAACCCTTTCACTACCACACTACAGAAGGTTAACCCTTTCACTACCACACTACAGAATGTTAACCCTTTCACTACCACACTACAGAAGGTTAACCCTTTCACTACCACACTACCAAATGGTTAACCCTTTCACGGCAACAATACACAATGTTAACCCTTTCACTACAACACTACAGAAGGTTAACCCTTTCACTACCACACTACAGAAGGTTACCGGTAACCCTTTCACTGCGACAATACAGAATGTTAACCCTTTCACTACCACTACAGAATGTTAACCCTTTCACTACCACACTACAGAAGGTTAACCCTTTCACTACCACACTACAGAATGTTAACCCATCCACTACCACACTACAGAAGGTTAATAAACATAAAGACATTATAGCATTCACCACTTTCCTCGCCCGTAGGAGGATTCTGTTGCACCGGGAATCCCCTAAGCCACCGTAAACCCCCCTAAGTCTTGAAAAGATTAAATACACACTTAGAGGACCACTTCCACTCCACACGGAATCCAATGATGTCCTATCTCTCAACTAAACACAATCCCTCCCTGAATGCTAGGTGTTGAATGATGAAACTTAGGTAGGGAAGCACCAGGGATTGGGGGAGCGGTTGTATTTATGTTCCCTGAAATCTTCTTCTATTATGTCTGTCATATCTACTGTCAGGATGGAGGTAGGTGAGTTCCAATTGTTGTAGGCAATCACAGAGACGGAGAAGGTATACTCTTGAACAGGTTCGACTTTAATAGTAAAGAACACAAAGAGTAATACTAGGATACTATGCCAAGGCAAGGGAAAGAGAGAATAGATAATGGAGCTTAGTGGTGGTCCAGAACTGGAACCGGCCGCGTTATCTCCGAACGCCTATAGTGAAGACCTGACGAATGACAAGCAGAGGAAAGGAATGTTACATAGCCACCAAACACCAACATTCCACACACACCCCCGTGACAGCCAATCAGAAGCCAACCCCTAAGGTCGCTTTCACACAGGGGCTGTTTGGTCCGGACTTTCGAACCAGAATTCGATAGTCCGGTTTTTCGGGTTTGTGTGAATGCGCGTCGAACTCGGTCCGCGGACCAAGCAGGCGAACTTTGGTCCGCCTGAAAACATAGGTCTCGGTTCGGCTTCATCGAACCAAACGTAGGAAGTCACCTGATAAACCATCTTGGGTATATTATTACCGCGGCGCGCATTCACTGCAAAACAAGCACACTGCATCTATCTAACTATCTATCTACTGTGCATCTTGGGGTAGAACAAGGAAGAAAAAAAACACAGCTGTTATTATTATTAATATTACCGCGGCGCGCATTCACTGCAAAACAAGCACACTGCATCTATCTATCTATCTACTGTGCATCTTGGGGTAGAACAAGGAAGAAAGAAAACACAGCTGTTATTATTATTAATATTACCGCGGTGCGCATTCACTGCAAAACAAGCACACTGTGTAAACATGTCTTGTGGACAGACTTGGGGGGCTGAAGACCAAATAAAACAGCTGCTTGTGGGGAATGTGGGCACAAACAAAAACAACAAGGTGTACAAGTTGTTTAGCGAGAGGATGGCGGTAATGGGAATTATAATCGAACGATGGATCAATGCCACGTCTCTGCTACTATCACGCTCACGCAGTTTGTGTTGACGCGCATTTCACTTCCTGAAAGGGAGGGATTTCCACTCTCCATTGTGTCCAATAGACGAGCGCCCTTTTCGACCGCGTGACATTGTTCAGATAGTTCGGTGCATAGGGTGCGCCTCACAGATTTTAGTGTGAACGCAGGCGAACCAAATGAAGAATGCAACAATGTTGCAACTTCACCACCAGAACCGCACCGAGTCCACCAAAACTATATGTGAAAGCGACTAAATGACAGGGAAAAACAAGTGACAGCGGGGAGCTCCTGTAGCTCACCGTGTATCTTGGCGCTATTTCGGCGTCGGGGACAACCGTGCTCGTCACGGATCTGGGGTACACGAGTTCGATTCCCGGACCCGCCGTATTTTCTCAGAGTGTCTTCCCCTACTCTACATCCCATTCAACCTGTTTCTGTCGGTCATGCTTGACCAGAAAAAGCGATAAACGCTAAAAAAATGAAGTAAAAAAATAAATAAAAAAAAAACAAGTGACAGCAATCAAGTGACAGATGACAGAGAAGGTGGGTGGTTCCCGACTGTAGTCAAGAACCAGAATCGTAACAGTACCCTCCCCCGACGACCTGGGGGCCTCGGGATTCAGCCGCCGGAAATCAACGATCAGGCTGGGATCTAAAATATACCTTTGAGGCACCCAAGAACGCTCTTCTATCCCGTACCCCTTCCAATCCACCAAGAACTGAAACCCCCTACCCCTCCGCCTACAACCCAGTATCCTCTGCACCGTGTAAATGGGCTGACCACCCATAAACCGAGGCGGAGGAACCGTAGGCAGTGGCGGGGCCAAGGGCGATGAGAGGAACGGCTTCAACAGGGACACATGAAACGTCGGATGAACCCTCATAGAGCTCGGAAGCCGTAGCCTGTAAGCCACAGGATTCACCCGACGTACCACTTTAAAGGGCCCTATAAAGCGAGGAGCCAGCTTCCTGGATTCCACCCGGAGAGGGAGATCCCGGGTGGAAAGCCAAACCCGCTGCCCAGGACGGTAAACCGGAGCCGGACGACGCTTGCGGTTAGCCTGCCGCTGGGTACTAACCGAAACCTTCTGCAGCGCCGCCCGGACCCGCTTCCATGTCCTGCGGCAGCGAGCCACGAGGACACCTCCGCCTCCTGCTCCTGCTCGGGAAACAAAGGAGGTTGAAAACCATACTGACACTGAAAGGGAGACATACCGGTAGAGGAGGAGAGGAGGGTATTATGCACGTACTCAGCCCATGCCAACCTCCTACTCTACGTTGCCGGATAACGCCTTCCAGAACCTGGAAGCGAACTGAGGACCCCGGTCCGACACGATATCCACCGGAAGCCCGCGGACCCGAAAGACATGCTGTATCACCAGATCAGCAGTCTCTCGGGCCGATGGAAGCTTGGGGAGAGGAACAAAGTGAGCCGCCTTCGAGAACCGGTCCACCACCACCAAAATGGCGGTGAACCCGTCCGAAAGGGGGAGGCCAGAAATAAAGTCCAGGGATATGTGCGACCAGGGCCGTTTAGGAATAGGAAGTGGCCGGAGGAGACCTGCCGGTGCACGGCGAGAGGTCTTACTGCACGCGCACATCGGGCAGGCCGCCACAAAGGAATGCGTATCCCCCTCCACTGTCGGCCACCAGAACCTCCTACGAATAAATTCCAGGGTCCTGGTGGCCCCAGGGTGGCTGGTGAGGGATGAGGCATGTGCCCACTGCAGCAAACGTGAGCGTGCCGCCTTGGGCACATACGACCGCCCCGGAGGGCCCCCACCACCTTATCTATGCCTCAAGACACGGATGCCAAAATCAAGGCCGGTGGAATAATGGGATGGGGCTGCTCCTCCCGGCCAGGAAGATCAAACTGGCGCGATAACGCATCGGGTTTGATATTCTTGGACCCGGGCCTATAGGAGATGGTAAATCGAAATCGTGTGAAGAATAACGCCCACCTGGCCTGGCGAGCGTTAAGGCGTTTAGCCCCTTGGATGTAAGCCAAGTTCTTATGATCGGTCCAAACAATGAAAGGATGTGCCACCCCCTCCAACCATGTCTCCATTCCTCCAGTGCCAATTCGATAGCCAACAACTCCCGATGACCCACATCGTAGTTGCGCTCGGCTGGTGACAGATGGCGAGGGGAAAAAAGCACACAGGTGCACTTTCCCATCCTTTAAGCACCTCTGAGAGAGCACCCCCCCCCACTGCGATGTCAGAGGCATCCACCTCCACCATGAACGGAACCTCCGCATCGTGGCGGATCAATACAGGAGCGGATGTAAACCGACGTTTGAGATCGCAGAAGGCCGACTCTGCCCTAGGCGACCATTCAAAGCCAGGGAGAGAGGCTTTAGTGAGAGCTGTTAACGGATTGGCTAAGGCGCTAAAGTTGCAAATAAAGCGCCTGTAAAAATTTGCAAAGCCCAAAAACCGTTGTAACCCCTTGAGCGACGAAGGCCGTGGCCAGTCCAAGACTGCACTCACCTTGGCCAAATCCATGCGTAGATCACCCTTCGTCAACAGACCTGGGCTTATTGTTGTTTCTGCTTCGCTCCTCCAAAATCCATGCTAATGTTTGAAATATGTCAAATGTCCACTCGCGTTGAATGCCCACCCATGTCCACCCAACTTGAACACAGTTGCTTGCTTCATTGAACCCATTCTGCAATCGGTTAATAAAGTTTTCAATCAATCAATCAATCAATCAGCCTTGTGTTGCCATGTGAACACGCGAGAGACACCGGTTGCGATAAACCCGTATTTTAAATATGACTCCTCGTTTTGTTTGTCTTGGAAGTTGTAGTTTCCTCTTCTGGCTCCTGAGTTGGTATTTCCTCTTTGCAAGAAGCTACCTAAAGATGTTTGTTTTGTTTTGTTTTTACTAAATTTAACTAACGTGGTTTAGTTGAATTAAATTAGCTGACGCACGCCCTGGGGGATCACTGCACCGGAAAAGAGAAACTATAAGAATTTCCCATTTGTCCACGTGATCATTTCTAGCATTTCAATTGGCTATAGTGACAGACATAGATAGATTGCATTGTTTTTGCATTGTTTTTAATTGCATTACTGTTTAATGCCAAATTGTATTTTTCATTTAATTCAAATACCTATAGCACTGTCATTTCAGGAGCTTCTTCAAGCACTCTTTTTCTTTAAAGTTAATTGCATTGTTTTTGCATTGTTTATTATTGCATTACTGTTCACATGCATGTGTGGTGCCGTCAGTCATGACTCGAGTAAAGATAAAGCTTGAATGATTTACTGAACTGGTGTTTTTATTTCATGGACTCCATTTCCCATTTCAGCACCAGCGCTGTCCACCTCACTTTGAGCAAGCTTATATACACCACTCACCTGTTATTCACTCTCAACATGGATAAAACATAAAGTATGCATATAATAAAAAGAATATATATATATATATATATATATATATATATATATATATATATATATATATATATAAAATATAATATTAATATAATATAATATAAATATAATAATAATAAAAAAAATTATTAAAATAAAATAAATATCATATTCTCAAAATAAACTGACGGGCCAGAAATTATTGCTGGCGGGCCAATTTCGGCCCGCGGGCCGCCTATTGCCGATCCCTGGCCTACAGTTTCAACGTTTTTGAAAGTCCTTTACAGACATAGCTATCATAGAAGGCCTTTTACCCAAACTCTGTCCTAATTTTCAGTGGTACTGTTACATAAATTGGGGGTAGATGTGTTGGTGAGGTCTGAACCATGCTAAATACGGTATTTGACCTATAAATGTAGGCTTAGCATTGATACAGTAGATGGACATTCATGCTTTGAAGTGATCTATATCCAGAAATAAGTCATAATTAAAGACGTATGAAATACCCTATTGAAACAGTTAAAGCAGCTTAGACAGACACACCCTTACAAGTTATCACAATCAGTGCTGTATCTGCAATCTGGTATGTCCTAAACGTATGGATGTAGCATTAATGTCTATCTGTATGTCATGTATGCCATATAGGCCCTGATGAATTGAAAATGGGTGACTCTGATGTAAACAAGACTAAAGTCTTTCTATGGCATGTATTCTCTTAACCTCGTCAAAGACTCATTTTCCAGTCAACATTGTATTAGTTTTACGAAATAAGAAATACAGCTATCTCTGTAAGCATTGTGTCCCAAACTGTCAGCAGACAGACACCCCTAGCCCTGGACACCTTCAGACCCCGGTCTGACTCAATCTAGTAAATGAGTTCCTTCCCCCTTTTAAAAACATCTCATATAATATCTTGAATTTCCTTCAAATGTCATCTGGTCTTGGAACAAGTCAAATAATCTGAAATTAATAAATAATTTGCATGTTCTCTTGAATCTAATTTGTGCATTATTGCTACACGATAACAATTCTAATGATTTTATGCTACATTCATAAATGTTAACCCCTAGCCCCCTAACTCAGATATATATGTTGTGTGAATTAAATGGATGGAATTGAATGTCCATTGTACAAGTGCCCATATAGGTTAGAATAATAGAACGTTTTATTAACCATAGCCTTTGTGAGTAGGCTTGAGGTTACAGTGGATTTGGGATCTGATCCGTTAATTCTAGTACCTGTTTTAAATTGTGTTCATGTGACCCCTTCCATTGTGTGAACTAAAAATATGCTATGAGTATAATGTTGTACACTAACTTTCATGTTACAAAGATATAAACCATTTGTATTTGAATGTTGCCTGTAAGTTTTACTCTGAGTTTGCATGTCACCTAAACGTCACACCAGCATGGGGTGTTTTAACACCTAAGTGGGCCTTATTCACACCTCTCATACACACAGATCCTCAAAGACAGATATTTTCAGCACAACTCTAAACTATCATATCTTTAACTTTTATACCACTGTAATGCAACCTATTTAAAATAATCTATTCACCGGACCGTATTAACGATACATTCAAACCCTAGACCCCTGCAGGCTAATGAAATGGTTCACTTTGACACCCAAAGATCACTAAGGGAATACATTTGTATTTTCTGAACCTATACACTTTTGTCTAAAGATTGTGACATTGTATTTTTCTTAAAAATATTCCCCCTAACTGCATGTACCAACACTGATAGTAATGTGCCGTTTCTGAAAAAACATTTGAATTAGGCCTTTTTCACAGCTCTAATCACCACTGGCCAAACAGATAATCACGCAGCCACACCTTTGGATGCTGTGAGTTTTTTTTTTACAGAAAAGGAGAACTCATACCCTGTCATAAATCGGGTCCCCTGTGACAGAAGCTGTATCAAGTACTTTCAAGCCCTCCCATTCGCTATCTTCATACTACTCCTTGGGGCCATCCACCCATTCGCTATCTTCATACTCCCTCCTTTCTATGACAACACAGGGGGGTGTCACTTTCAGAATCGTGACAGTTTCAGAACTGCAGTGAACCTCCAGAGCGTCATTTCAGCCAACGGAGTGAAGACACACACAGCAGGGGGCATTCATTCTACACACACACACACATTTTCTTTCTACTCACAAACAGCATACTGACAGAACAGCTATTGAACATTTCTGAAGAATAATACATTGTATTTTACATTTGGCAATTGGAATACACAAATTGTATTTTATTCTGAAACTTCATTCTGAAGAAAACACACACTTATTCTGAAGATATACATATTGTATTTTTGCTTAAAAATATACCCCCACACATACATTTCTGAAGATAGATACTTATTCTTAAATTTATTCTGAAACTTTATTCTTAAGACTTTGGAATACACAAATACATATTCTTAAACCACACACACACACACACACACACACACACACACACACTTATTCTTAAGACTTTTGGAATACTTATTGTGAAACTATATTCTTAAGATACACAAATACATATTCTTAAATGTTTAATCTGAAAACCTTGGAATACACAAATACATATTGTTAAATGTTTATTCTGAAATGTTTAATCTGAAAATAAAATAAAAAAAATCTGAAACCGGATGTCCCCGCCCTTATAACCCCTCCCCTTCCGTAACCAGATGTCCCTCCCCTCCTAAACCGGATGTCCCTCCACTCGAAACCGGATGTCCCGCCTCCTTGAACCATCGACCAATCAGAGAAGGGGGCGGGACTTAGGGGGTCATAAATCATCTCAAAGGGGGCGTGGTTACAATCAATCGAACTAAAAGGGGCGTGGTTATATGCCCTTAAAAGGTCTGACAGAAGCTGTATCTGTAATCTCTCTCTCTTATCGGTCTGCCACCTGAAAAGCATCCAATTCAGATAGCGAAGCAGGTGGATTTCAATTTAGGAGTGAGTTTACACCAATGGGGCTACACACACACACACACACACACACACACACACACACACACACACACACACACACACACACAACCCCTGACAGGATACCCGTAGAACAGAGAACATGCTAAGTCGCAACTTGCTACATCAAATTGTACCCTGGCCGGGTCCTCATCGTCTCAGGGTGGCTCGCATGTCCTCGTAGATAGCGTTAGTCCTGGGATGACTGGGCCTCATGCTGGCCCGCCTGGCCTTGACCTAAACCACAACAACATGTCACTATCTTTAGATTTACCGGTGACATTATATGGGGCACAGACAATGATGAAAAACCTAAGAATGAATGAGGAATGTATGTACTGTATGAATGAATGTATGTTCACAAAGCATATAAGAAAAGATTTTGTTATCTGTAAACCTTTAGAATTTATGTGTAAATATTATAGATTTATTTTTACAGATTTCAATTACATATATTAGGATTAGATCAATTATTCACCAATTCACACAATTTAGGCAAAACTAGTCCTGGACTATTGGAGATTTTTTTATAATTCTTGCTATAATGGAGTGTTGTTAAATCTGTGAATGCCGTAATATCAATATTGTTTATTTAAAATATCAGAAAACATAAAACCTTCCAGACCATGTATGGTATTGTTGTAATCACCATGAGCACCAAAATGGCTCCTCAGGGATAGGGGAGAACAGGGGACGTTGTCACACGGGTAGGTTGTCACATTCATTATATTTCAACACCAGAGGGTCCTGTCTCCCATACTTTGGTATTTAAATGTCCAGAATTGGGGTCAGAGTTCACCTACATTGTCATCTTTGGAGTGAAACAGCTGAATTTGTGGTGAGAGGACTTTTTGTGTTTTTTATGTCCATTTGTAAATATTCCGCTCCTCAGTATTTTTCTTCTAGGCTTTTACACAATTGGTTTATAATGAAACAATTATTACCCTTAAAAAGTGTGAAGGGATAGCTATAGTTTAGATTGTTGTTAGCTAGCTAACTATGTTAGATGGCTGTTAGCCTTGATGCTATCAAGACATTCCAGTTGGTTGGTCGTCACATTTTATTTGGGGTTGGTTGTCACATGTTGTGTAGGCTATTATTGTTAGGCCGATTTATTGTGTTCTTATTTTGTTATATAGGATGGCCTAAAGATGTGTTTCCTGTTTATGTTCATGTTAAGATGCATTAAGTTATTTTTTTTTTATATATATTTTTTTATTATTTTTTAAACAGACATATAAACAAACATGACAACACACGATAAGATATACAAGCATTAATTCACAGTGCATATCCAATGAAATTACCATTTAGTCAAATGTCTTATACAGGATATACCCCTAATACCTGTTATCTAAAAACCTACATACATATGCTCCAGCTCGAACCCCCCCCCCCCCCCCCCCCTCCCGGACCCCCCATTGGATAATCCAACCATTATAACTTGTTTCTAACCAGACACTACCATTATATGCTAGCTTTTATTCTCTCCACCACTTCTAACCACAATGTCATTTTGGATTCATTGAGACCCAAAATTCTTGCTGTAGATATTTCTTGATAAATCACATCGAGATATGTAAGAGTCCAGATGATTGCATTAAGTTATGTATTTGTCAACTTGTCAATGAAATTAAACTTTCAAATTTAATTCTGCCTTCTTGTCTTCTTTTTAAGATTTTCCCATTAAAACACATGGTGACAACCAACCCCATAGTGTGTGACAACCATCCCCATGATGGGGTTGGTTGTCACAATGTGTCAGAGTGTCTTTGATAGGTGATTAACTCTTTGTTACAATACATTGGAAAATGAGAGGGATACACATTTCAAGCCAACATCTTAAGTGTTATGGTTTGTAACCGACCCCAATCGCACAACACAAGACAGGTATGAGAGTAAGCCAAGAACTGGGCATTTATTGAATACAACAGAAAAGCGGCACTGTCCCTTTAAGGGAGAACACAAAATACTGGAAAACAAGAACTAGGGAAAATAGGCACTGTGCCTTTAAGGGGGAACACAAAATACTGGAAAAACAAGAACTAGGGAAAATAGGCACTGTGCCTTTAAGAGGCGAGCAGGCTAAGGGGCTAAGGCTAAAGGACAGGGCCAGGGCAAAGGACAGGGCAGGAACAGGGGCACAGGAGAGGGGTACAGGGACAGAGGCCCGCAGAGGCGGGCTGGAGACAGGGACCGAGAGAACAGGGTTAAGGCCTTGGACAGGGCGAGGGTCAGAGCTGCTTACAGGGATGGAGTAGGAGCGCGCAGGCTAGACGTCTGGAGGAGAGACGCATCCTCCCGTAGAGAATTAGAGAGCGATGCGCGTCTGGAGTGGAGCGCGTCTGCTGAAGGAGCGCGTCTGCTGTAGGAGCGCATCAGCGCGGAGTCTGGAGTGGTGCGCGTCTGCTTGGAGAACGCGCCGGTTCGGAGAGCGCATCTGGCGCGGGGTCTGGAGTGGTGCGCGTCTGCTTGGAGAACGCGCCGGTTCGGAGAGCGCATCTGGCGCGGGGTCTGGAGTGGTGCGTGTCTGCTTGGAGAACGCGCCGGTTCGGAGAGCGCATCTGGCGCGGGGTCTGGAGTGGTGCGCGTCTGCTTGGAGAACGCGCCGGTTCGGAGAGCGCATCTGGCGCGGGGTCTGGAGTGGAACACTGGAATACCTCCCGTAGAGAATTAGAGAGCGCAGTACTGTGTCCCACTCCAGGCAAACGGCGACAGGTGGCGAAGGCTTGCACCTCGTCTCACGCCGGAGATGAAACAGCATACAGACAGATAGGGAATCTCCCGTAGGAGCTTACAGATAGAGAATCTCCCGTAGGAGTTTGCAGATAGAGATATGATACGGAACGACCCGACAAGGACTGGGGGGAAGATCCAGGTATTTAAAGCCCACTGGGGCGCTAATTAGAACACACATCAGGTGCGTGATGGTAATTGATACTTGACTAGAAGTGTGTGTTCGGCACGGACCAATCAAACACATAATGACAGGTAGTCCAAGGGTGTGGGCTGCTGAAGAGCAGACGAGAGTAAAAGAACGTGAGGGTGGGGGCTGGAGAGGTGAGGAGACAGGGAATTAAAGGTCCAGGGAACAGGAATTAAAGGTCCAGGGAAGAGGCGAACCTCACAGTACTCCCCCCTCCACGGGAGCCACCGGGCGACCCAAAAATACAGACAGAGTGGCAGGGGACATAACAAGGCAACAAACAAAAAGTACTGGGCCATGCTAGCAGGGGAAGCTACAACAAAAGTGGGGCTAGCAAGGGACAGGGTAGCAGAGGGGCAACTAGGGTAGCTGAGGGGTAAACTAGGGTAGCTGAGGGGTAACTATGGTAGCTGAGGGGTAACTAGGGTAGCTGAGGGGTAACTATGGTAGCTGAGGGGTAACTAGGGTAGCTGAGGGGTAACTATGGTAGCTGAGGGGTAACTAGAGGAGCTGAGGGGTAACTGCCAGGGCACTGATAGCTACAGGGCCTATGCTAGCTGTAATGCTACATTAACATAGAGGCTGCGCTAGCTGCCGGAGCTAGGCTAGCAGACAAGGCTGGACCAGCATAAGAGAACAAGCTAGCTGGAAGGACAGTCCTAGCTGTGGGGAAACTGACCTTGCTAGCTGAAGGGGCAGTCCTAGCAGTGGGAGAAAACTGACCTTGCTAGCTGAAGGGGCAGTCCTAGCAGTGGGAGAAAACTGACCTTGCTAGCTGAAGGGGCAGTCCTAGCAGTGGGAAAACTGACCTTGCTAGCTGAAGGGGCAGTCCTAGCAGTGGGAGAAAACTGACCTTGCTAGCTGAAGGGGCAGTCCTAGCAGTGGGGAAAACTGACCTTGCTAGCTGAAGGGGCAGTCCTAGCAGTGGGAGAAACTGACCTTGCTAGCTGAAGGGGCAGTCCTAGCAGTGGGGAAAACTGACCTTGCTAGCTGAAGGGGCAGTCCTAGCAGTGGGAGAAACTGACCTTGCTAGCTGAAGGGGCAGTCCTAGCAGTGGGGAAAACTGACCTTGCTAGCTGAAGGGGCAGTCCTAGCAGTGGGAAGGCTACACAAAAAGTGGAGGCCATGCAGAGGGACCGGGTTAGCTGCCTGGGCATGGCTAGCTACAGGGCCTATGCTAGCTGCAAGGCTGCATTAACATAGAGGCTGTGCTAGCAGCCGGGGCTAAGCTAGCAGACTGGGGCCATGCTGGTAGTAGAGGCCTAGCAAGCTGCAGGGGAGCTAACGAGGCTAACAAGGAAGCTACAGGGGAGTCAACAGGCTAACAGGGGAGCTAACAGGGAAGCTAACAGGGGAGCTAACAGGCTAACAGGGGAGCTAACAGGGAAGCTAACAGGGGAGCTAACAAAGGACAAACTCAACATACACTGTCTGTGCTGGCTGGGGTCGTCGACTGGTCGGGTCGTACTGTTATGGTTTGTAACCGACCCCAATCGCACAACACAAGACAGGTATGAGAGTAAGCCAAGAACTGGGCATTTATTGAATACAACAGAAAAGCGGCACTGTCCCTTTAAGGGAGAACACAAAATACTGGAAAACAAGAACTAGGGAAAATAGGCACTGTGCCTTTAAGGGGGAACACAAAATACTGGAAAAACAAGAACTAGGGAAAATAGGCACTGTGCCTTTAAGAGGCGAGCAGGCTAAGGGGCTAAGGCTAAAGGACAGGGCCAGGGCAAAGGACAGGGCAGGAACAGGGGCACAGGAGAGGGGTACAGGGACAGAGGCCCGCAGAGGCGGGCTGGAGACAGGGACCGAGAGAACAGGGTTAAGGCCTTGGACAGGGCGAGGGTCAGAGCTGCTTACAGGGATGGAGTAGGAGCGCGCAGGCTAGACGTCTGGAGGAGAGACGCATCCTCCCGTAGAGAATTAGAGAGCGATGCGCGTCTGGAGTGGAGCGCGTCTGCTGAAGGAGCGCGTCTGCTGTAGGAGCGCATCAGCGCGGAGTCTGGAGTGGTGCGCGTCTGCTTGGAGAACGCGCCGGTTCGGAGAGCGCATCTGGCGCGGGGTCTGGAGTGGTGCGCGTCTGCTTGGAGAACGCGCCGGTTCGGAGAGCGCATCTGGCGCGGGGTCTGGAGTGGTGCGTGTCTGCTTGGAGAACGCGCCGGTTCGGAGAGCGCATCTGGCGCGGGGTCTGGAGTGGTGCGCGTCTGCTTGGAGAACGCGCCGGTTCGGAGAGCGCATCTGGCGCGGGGTCTGGAGTGGAACACTGGAATACCTCCCGTAGAGAATTAGAGAGCGCAGTACTGTGTCCCACTCCAGGCAAACGGCGACAGGTGGCGAAGGCTTGCACCTCGTCTCACGCCGGAGATGAAACAGCATACAGACAGATAGGGAATCTCCCGTAGGAGCTTACAGATAGAGAATCTCCCGTAGGAGTTTGCAGATAGAGATATGATACGGAACGACCCGACAAGGACTGGGGGGAAGATCCAGGTATTTAAAGCCCACTGGGGCGCTAATTAGAACACACATCAGGTGCGTGATGGTAATTGATACTTGACTAGAAGTGTGTGTTCGGCACGGACCAATCAAACACATAATGACAGGTAGTCCAAGGGTGTGGGCTGCTGAAGAGCAGACGAGAGTAAAAGAACGTGAGGGTGGGGGCTGGAGAGGTGAGGAGACAGGGAATTAAAGGTCCAGGGAACAGGAATTAAAGGTCCAGGGAAGAGGCGAACCTCACAGTACTCCCCCCTCCACGGGAGCCACCGGGCGACCCAAAAATACAGACAGAGTGGCAGGGGACATAACAAGGCAACAAACAAAAAGTACTGGGCCATGCTAGCAGGGGAAGCTACAACAAAAGTGGGGCTAGCAAGGGACAGGGTAGCAGAGGGGCAACTAGGGTAGCTGAGGGGTAAACTAGGGTAGCTGAGGGGTAACTATGGTAGCTGAGGGGTAACTAGGGTAGCTGAGGGGTAACTATGGTAGCTGAGGGGTAACTAGGGTAGCTGAGGGGTAACTATGGTAGCTGAGGGGTAACTAGAGGAGCTGAGGGGTAACTGCCAGGGCACTGATAGCTACAGGGCCTATGCTAGCTGTAATGCTACATTAACATAGAGGCTGCGCTAGCTGCCGGAGCTAGGCTAGCAGACAAGGCTGGACCAGCATAAGAGAACAAGCTAGCTGGAAGGACAGTCCTAGCTGTGGGGAAACTGACCTTGCTAGCTGAAGGGGCAGTCCTAGCAGTGGGAGAAAACTGACCTTGCTAGCTGAAGGGGCAGTCCTAGCAGTGGGAGAAAACTGACCTTGCTAGCTGAAGGGGCAGTCCTAGCAGTGGGAAAACTGACCTTGCTAGCTGAAGGGGCAGTCCTAGCAGTGGGAGAAAACTGACCTTGCTAGCTGAAGGGGCAGTCCTAGCAGTGGGGAAAACTGACCTTGCTAGCTGAAGGGGCAGTCCTAGCAGTGGGAGAAACTGACCTTGCTAGCTGAAGGGGCAGTCCTAGCAGTGGGGAAAACTGACCTTGCTAGCTGAAGGGGCAGTCCTAGCAGTGGGAGAAACTGACCTTGCTAGCTGAAGGGGCAGTCCTAGCAGTGGGGAAAACTGACCTTGCTAGCTGAAGGGGCAGTCCTAGCAGTGGGAAGGCTACACAAAAAGTGGAGGCCATGCAGAGGGACCGGGTTAGCTGCCTGGGCATGGCTAGCTACAGGGCCTATGCTAGCTGCAAGGCTGCATTAACATAGAGGCTGTGCTAGCAGCCGGGGCTAAGCTAGCAGACTGGGGCCATGCTGGTAGTAGAGGCCTAGCAAGCTGCAGGGGAGCTAACGAGGCTAACAAGGAAGCTACAGGGGAGTCAACAGGCTAACAGGGGAGCTAACAGGGAAGCTAACAGGGGAGCTAACAGGCTAACAGGGGAGCTAACAGGGAAGCTAACAGGGGAGCTAACAAAGGACAAACTCAACATACACTGTCTGTGCTGGCTGGGGTCGTCGACTGGTCGGGTCGTACTGTTATGGTTTGTAACCGACCCCAATCGCACAACACAAGACAGGTATGAGAGTAAGCCAAGAACTGGGCATTTATTGAATACAACAGAAAAGCGGCACTGTCCCTTTAAGGGAGAACACAAAATACTGGAAAACAAGAACTAGGGAAAATAGGCACTGTGCCTTTAAGGGGGAACACAAAATACTGGAAAAACAAGAACTAGGGAAAATAGGCACTGTGCCTTTAAGAGGCGAGCAGGCTAAGGGGCTAAGGCTAAAGGACAGGGCCAGGGCAAAGGACAGGGCAGGAACAGGGGCACAGGAGAGGGGTACAGGGACAGAGGCCCGCGGAGGCGGGCTGGAGACAGGGACCGAGAGAACAGGGTTAAGGCCTTGGACAGGGCGAGGGTCAGAGCTGCTTACAGGGATGGAGTAGGAGCGCGCAGGCTAGACGTCTGGAGGAGAGCGCGCCGGCTCGGAGAGACGCATCCTCCCGTAGAGAATTAGAGAGCGATGCGCGTCTGGAGTGGAGCGCGTCTGCTGAAGGAGCGCGTCTGCTGTAGGAGCGCATCAGCGCGGAGTCTGGAGTGGTGCGCGTCTGCTTGGAGAACGCGCCGGTTCGGAGAGCGCATCTGGCGCGGGGTCTGGAGTGGTGCGCGTCTGCTTGGAGAACGCGCCGGTTCGGAGAGCGCATCTGGCACGGGGTCTGGAGTGGTGCGCGTCTGCTTGGAGAACGCGCCGGTTCGGAGAGCGCATCTGGCGCGGGGTCTGGAGTGGTGCGCGTCTGCTTGGAGAGCGCGCCGGTTCGGAGAGCGCATCTGGCGCGGGGTCTGGAGTGGAACACTGGAATACCTCCCGTAGAGAATTAGAGAGCGCAGTACTGTGTCCCACTCCAGGCAAACGGCGACAGGTGGCGAAGGCTTGCACCTCGTCTCACGCCGGAGATGAAACAGCATACAGACAGATAGGGAATCTCCCGTAGGAGCTTACAGATAGAGAATCTCCCGTAGGAGTTTGCAGATAGAGATATGATACGGAACGACCCGACAAGGACTGGGGGGAAGATCCAGGTATTTAAAGCCCACTGGGGCGCTAATTAGAACACACATCAGGTGCGTGATGGTAATTGATACTTGACTAGAAGTGTGTGTTCGGCACGGACCAATCAAACACATAATGACAGGTAGTCCAAGGGTGTGGGCTGCTGAAGAGCAGACGAGAGTAAAAGAACGCGAGGGTGGGGGCTGGAGAGGTGAGGAGACAGGGAATTAAAGGTCCAGGGAACAGGAATTAAAGGTCCAGGGAAGAGGCGAACCTCACATTAAGCTTCAATTTAATGTAGGAATGACTATTGAAAGTTTTGATGATGAGCAATTCACACTAGAGTAAAAAGTGTGATAACTATCCCCGTTCTCCCCTATATCTGTCCATGTAATTTCCTGATTTATTCTAGATTATAGAGGTATTTGACAGTGATGACAGAAATTGAGAACCCAATTTAGATTTTGAGACCCCTTTGAAATTCGTACAAAAAATATAGGTTTCATGGTGTGCCGTGTTTAATATAATATATATCCTTATAACCTTCTACATTTAAAAATGTCTTTGGGTTGTTTTAAATTAGGACACTGTGACAAGGACAAGGTACAGAGCAGATACAGACAAAGTCAATTGAAATTATTCAAATAAATATGAAGATAACAGTGTGGGTACACACAGTTCCTTTAGATTAAACCTTGTATGCATGTATTTTATTTCAATTGACTTGCTGTTTAACATAAAGAACGGTGCATATACATATCCGACTCAGACTCAGTGTCAGAGGATAACAAGTTGTGGTTCAGCACCTCATACAGCTGAGATAAACAGCATAGTTCAGTCAAAATGATCACAAAATAAAACCCCTGACTGTGACGCGGAGGCATGGGGAGGATTTATCATGTTGCACAATCACAGGATGAGTGGGCCGAGCTGGAATCTGCAGGGGAGGGGGGAGGCCCCACGAGCAATTTGAACTCAGAACTTCCTAAAAACCCTATTCGCCGAAGTAGCATGTTGACAGAGTTGTGACAAGAGAACATCGACGCCCCCGAGGGTCACAGAGTCACAGCTAAATACTGAATAACACATAGACGAATCACAAGTCACACACATCGTGCACACGCACGAGCACACGCACAGACACACACATACACTGAAATACACACATACAGAGGTGCACCTACCTTAAGGATCCAGAAAATTAGGAAGAAGAAGAGGAGGAAGAAGACAGGAATAGAACACATCAGGACCAACAGTACAGGCTTTTCCATCAGTGGAGAGCTCTCACACCTGTCCTCTCCACCTAGAGAGAGCAGAGACACAGGCTATTATTATTACTACACACTAGTCTAATTTAACACAGAGAACAAACCAACAAGGTTATTATAACTACCATTAGTCTAATTTAACCTTGTGAGGTTTCTGTCCTTGCGCTCTCACTCGTTCTGTTCCTTTAACCACCCTCGCTTTGTTTTCATTCATTTTTTCTGTCAAGTATTTCAATTCCCTCGTTCACACGTTTCTCCCCGCTGACGTCATCTGAGACGTCGCTGATTGGTTCTCTCACTTCCCCACGCTTTTCAATCACATTCCCCAGCTGTCACTGCTTTTCAATCAATCGATCCCTCATTATTTATACCCCGTTTTCCCCACCCTAAGTTGTTGGTTCGTCTTGATTTGTCGCTGGATGTTTTTCCCCGTTGCTTCTGTTTCACTGTGCTATTCTCCAGGAATTCCTAGAAGCCTTCGCTTGGATACCTGCTCCGTGGCGCGCGCTCGCCTCCACTGTTGTTCCTGTTCCTTTACGCAGCTCGTCTGGGTGAGTTTTTCTAGATTGACTGTCTTGACCTATTTCCGATTTTCGTGTGTAACCTTTACACTGAAGTCTACCACCTTTTTGTCAGACAGTCACTCACCCAGCCATTATCGTTTTTGCTCTTTCCTTTATGGAATAATATTTTTGGGATCTTCCACCTCCCACTGTGTATTTACACGAAGATATTATTTCACATTTGGACTGTGTTTGGATTTTTGCTCACTGTGTATTTACACGAAGAGATTGTTTCACATTTGGACTGTGTTTGGATTTTTGCTCACTGTGTGTTTACACGAAGATAGTATTTCACTTTTGGACGGTGTTTGGATTTTTTGCTCACTGTGTGTTTACATGAAGATATTCACTTGGGCTGTTTTTGGAATATTGCACATCACTGTGTTGTTTAACACGAAGAATATAACACCCTGTCCTCCAGCTCGTTTCAAGTCTGCTCTGTCTCTGACCCGTTCCCTCTCTCCCTCTCTCGGTCTTGCACAACATCTGAGAGGTCCGCCGTGAGAGTCTGCAGAGCGGTACAGAGGTCTGCTCCTGCTTCCCAAGACTACCCTTCCGGGAGAAGCTGCAGAGCAGCAGAACTTTGCCCCTTGTTCATTGTACCTGTTCTTGTTGACCTGCTTTCCCTGTTTCACTTATTCTTATTATCAAATAAACAAGCCCTCGTATTTGGCAACTCTGAATCCTACTCTCTTGTGTCGTTAGCGTTTGGGGTCGGTGTCAAACCATAACATTACGAACCAACCAATGACGACCCCAGCCGACACAGAGAGAGTAGTCACCTTGGGCATCGAGGGGGTGGTAAGGCGTGCCCTACGCTTCCATCGCGCTCCAGGCAATGTACCTGTTAACCGTCTCTTTGTCCCCAACTCAGTCCGGTCCCGGGTCCTCCAGTGGGGCCATACCAGCCGGTTCGCCTGCCACCCGGGCGTTCATCGCACGTTCTCCCTCCTGGCTCGTCGATTCTGGTGGCCCACCATGAGGAACGACGTCAAGGGGTTCGTACTGGCCTGCGCAGTCTGCGCCCGCAAGAGAGTCAGCACAGCAGCGGCAGTCCAGTTAGAGTCAGCCAAGGAACACGCCCTACAGCTGGATGCGGCTGCAGCTGCTGTACAGGGACTCCGAGAGCAGGTCCTGCTTGTTCAAGGTTCAATGGCCGCTTTGGCGGGACAACAGTCCGACATTCTCGCTCAGCTTCACTCGCTGGGCGACACCGTTAATGCCTTTCACCTCTCACACCCTTCAGGAACATTCCCCGCAGCCCCAGCAGATCTCGCATCTCGGGAACCCCTTCTCTCCGTCCCACGGCTGTTCGACGGTAATCCCGAGGAGTGTGCCACATTCATCATGCAATGTGAGTTGGTTTTCCGTCATCAACCAAGCCGTTTTTCTGCTCGTGGGTCCCAAGTGGCTTATATAACCAACCTACTTTCAGGCCATGCTGCCCAGTGGGTCACTTCCTCCTGGGCAATGGAGGCAGATTTTTTGTTCTCCTACCCAGACTTCGTGGCGGAGCTCCGCAGAGTGTTCCACCATCCAGCCCGAGGTCTGGACCCTGGAGCCCGGTTGGGGACCTTCCGACAGGGGAGCGGCAGGGTGACGGACTATGTCATGGAGTTTCGACTGGCGGCGGTGGAGAGTGGATGGAACGAACCTGCTCTTCGCCTAACCTTCATGAGGGGGCTCTGTGACGCAGTCAGGGACCAGCTCGCGACCCAGGAGGAACCTGGTTCCCTCGAGGACCTGTTCAGCCTCGCCATCCGCGTCGACGGACGCCTCCAGGAGAGAAGACGTGAGAGAACCCGACGGGGACCCCCAGACGCACCCCCCGAGGACCACGACCTCGAGGAGGATTTCGGTACCCCAGACGTACCCCCCGAGGACCACGACCTCGAGGAGGTTTTCTTTACCCCAGACGTACCCCCCGAGTACTACGACCCCGAGGGGGTGTTCAGGGAGTCCAGGGCTCAGGTCTTTCCGCCTCGCCGGCCTTACGACTGTGCCGTCGACCGCCGCTCAGGGGCTCCCTTTCCCAGCGGCCGCCTCTACAGTGCTGTCCGTCCTGCCCCCTCCGTGACTGATGGGTTTGTTCCCTCCCGAGCCGTGACCAAGGAGGAACCCATGCAGCTGGGACGCAACCGCCTTAGCCCGGCCGAGCGGGAGTCCAGGCTCATCTCCGGCCGTTGCCTCTACTGTGGCCGGGATGGACACCGTGTCTCCAATTGCCGTGCCCGGCCAAGAGGACCAGGCTCGCCAAGACCCCGGGAGATCCTGGTGAGCCGTCTTTCCTGTCCCCCGCCCCGGAGGCCCGCTGGTGAGTCGCCTCCGGACCTCTCGTCCATACCCACCCGTGCACCACCCAACCGTCTGGCGGACGTCACCCTAACCTGGGCGGACCAGCGGGCGACGGTGGGTGCACTCATGGACTCTGGTGCTGAGGGGAGTTTCATGGACGTTGGGTTTGCCACCCGGGCCGGCATTCCGCTTGAGGACCTCGAGAGGCCCTTGGAGGTCTTCGCAATGGATCATCGCCGCCTGGCTGACGTCACTCAACGCACCTGTCCAGTCCTTCTCACCGTTGCTGGTGACCACGTTGAGAGGCTCCAGTTTTTCGTCACCAGCTCTCCTCTTGTCCCTGTGGTCCTGGGCAGGCCCTGGCTCGCGCTGCACGAGCCCCACATCGCCTGGTCCTCCGGTGCCATCAGGGGGTGGAGCCCCTCCTGTCGTGCCCGGTGTCTTCGGGTGCCGTCCAGCCCCCTCACCGGGTCCCAGTCCTCGTCTCCGGCCTCCCTCGCCGGTTCTCTGCCCCTGTGCCCGGCCTCCGCTGTCGGGTCCCAGTCCCCGTCTCCGGCCTCCCTCGCCGGTCCTCTGTCCACGTCTCCGGTCCCCCTCTCCGGGCCTCTGTCTTTGTCCCCCTCTCCAGTGCCCCTGATCGCCGGCTTCCTTGGGTCCCGTCCGGGCAGGCCGGGGCCGTGTGGGTCGCCGGGTGCTGTAAGGTTTGGCTCTTTCCCCACCACGGGCTTCTTGAAGTACTGTGATGATTGGTCCGCTGCTCCAGACGTCTGAGCGCGCCTGTCGTGGTGCCGACCGGCGCCGGGTTCCTGCGCCGACTTACCGCCCTGGGCAGAGGGTGTGGCTCTCCGCAAGGGACCTCCCGCTACGGTCCTCGGCCAGGAGGCTCAAACCCCGTTTCGTCGGACCTTTCGAGGTCCTGAAGGTACTCGGTCCGGCGGCCCTGCGCCTGAAGCTTCCTGCATCCATGCACATCCGCCCCGTGTTCCATGTCTCCCGGGTTAAGCCCGTCTCCCTCAGTCCCCTTTTGCCTCCAGCTCCTGATCCGGCGCCTCCCGTGTTGGTGGATGGTCACTGACTTCCATCGAGCCCATCCTGACGGGCCGGGTCGGCCTGGTCGCCAGGTGGCTCCCGTGGAGGGGGGGGTACTGTGAGGTTTCTGTCCTTGCGCTCTCACTCGTTCTGTTCCTTTAACCACCCTCGCTTTGTTTTCATTCATTTTTTCTGTCAAGTATTTCAATTCCCTCGTTCACACGTTTCTCCCCGCTGACGTCATCTGAGACGTCGCTGATTGGTTCTCTCACTTCCCCACGCTTTTCAATCACATTCCCCAGCTGTCACTGCTTTTCAATCAATCGATCCCTCATTATTTATACCCCGTTTTCCCCACCCTAAGTTGTTGGTTCGTCTTGATTTGTCGCTGGATGTTTTTCCCCGTTGCTTCTGTTTCACTGTGCTATTCTCCAGGAATTCCTAGAAGCCTTCGCTTGGATACCTGCTCCGTGGCGCGCGCTCGCCTCCACTGTTGTTCCTGTTCCTTTACGCAGCTCGTCTGGGTGAGTTTTTCTAGATTGACTGTCTTGACCTATTTCCGATTTTCGTGTGTAACCTTTACACTGAAGTCTACCACCTTTTTGTCAGACAGTCACTCACCCAGCCATTATCGTTTTTGCTCTTTCCTTTATGGAATAATATTTTTGGGATCTTCCACCTCCCACTGTGTATTTACACGAAGATATTATTTCACATTTGGACTGTGTTTGGATTTTTGCTCACTGTGTATTTACACGAAGAGATTGTTTCACATTTGGACTGTGTTTGGATTTTTGCTCACTGTGTGTTTACACGAAGATAGTATTTCACTTTTGGACGGTGTTTGGATTTTTTGCTCACTGTGTGTTTACATGAAGATATTCACTTGGGCTGTTTTTGGAATATTGCACATCACTGTGTTGTTTAACACGAAGAATATAACACCCTGTCCTCCAGCTCGTTTCAAGTCTGCTCTGTCTCTGACCCGTTCCCTCTCTCCCTCTCTCGGTCTTGCACAACATCTGAGAGGTCCGCCGTGAGAGTCTGCAGAGCGGTACAGAGGTCTGCTCCTGCTTCCCAAGACTACCCTTCCGGGAGAAGCTGCAGAGCAGCAGAACTTTGCCCCTTGTTCATTGTACCTGTTCTTGTTGACCTGCTTTCCCTGTTTCACTTATTCTTATTATCAAATAAACAAGCCCTCGTATTTGGCAACTCTGAATCCTACTCTCTTGTGTCGTTAGCGTTTGGGGTCGGTGTCAAACCATAACAAACCTAGAGAGAACAAACCAATAAGGTTGTTATAACTACCATTAGTCTAATTTAACCTAGAGAACAAACCAACAAGATTATTATAACTACCATTAGTTATAATATTATATTAGAATATAACTTCTGATAAAAAGTTTAGTATATTATTGATTATTATTTTATTTATTTATATTTAGTATTTTTATAGTATAGTTTTACCTTGCCGGGTAAAGAATGACCCTAACACCACAGTCGTACCTTTTTTTCTGCAGATACCTTCAGATGGTGAAACATAGTTTTGTTCTAATAAAATCAACTACATGGTAGTTATTACATATTATAACCTTGAAACGGGTCGCTGGAGACCCTAACACCACATAAGGGTTAACCTAGAGAGGGCGCCCGAGTGGCGCACCGCATACAGCACTACGGTGCAACACGGCCGACCCGGGTTTGACTCCTGGACCCGGTGATCTTTGCCGAATGTCTTCCCCGGTCTATCTCCCATTCCTCCTCTCTCTCTCTCTCTCTCTCTACCGGACTGCCCGATAGCAAAAATCAATAAAAACCTACAAAAACATAACTTGTTCGAAAGGACAAGTAAGATTTAATTTAACCTAGAGAACAAACCAACAAGGTTCTTATAACTACCATCAGTCTAATTTAATCTAGAGAAAAAATCAACAAGGTTCTTATAAATACCATTAGTCTAATTTAATCTAGAGAACAAACTAACAAGGTTCTCATAACTACCATTAGTCTAATTGTCAGAGAACAAGCTAACACAAGTCCCTCTCTTCCTTGGCCCATAGCCCTGAAGTGAATTTACCAGCTGTTTTCTTTTCAACTATTGCTAATAGTATTATTTTCAATAATAATAGGGGAGGGGCAGCAGCGGTATCCTAAAACATAAGGTTAAAGAAGTGGGCTTGTGACCAGAGGTTCACCAGTTTGATTCCTGGACTGGCAGGAAAGAGAAGTGAATGAAGAGCTCCCTGCCCTGTGTGAGGTTTGGTTGGCTCCCCGCCACACGCTCTCCTGAGGTATGGTGCTGATTGGTGCATTCCCCGCCATACGCTTTTTGAACGATTGCCACTTTCATCACGCAGCTGTCATAGTTTGTGATTAGCGCCCCAGAGGGCTTTATATACCAGGACCTTCCTTCTATCGTTGTCGGGTCGTTCTGGAATACAACTGCATTTGCCTGCTTTTCCCCGTTGCTGTTCCTGGTCTACTTTCTCTCCAGGCCCTTTCTGTGGAGAACCGCTGTGGAGAACCTTGTTCCCCGTTTGGAGCTGCGCCTCGTTTTTGCCCGCTTTACGCGTTGCGCTTGGGTGAGTGGAACCAAACCCCTCTGGATTATTCTGATTGTGTGTCTTAGAAGAGACACTGAAAACTTCGTTTTGTTGCACTAACTCGGCTGAATTGTGTGTTGTGGGGAACACTGAGGACTGTCACTGTCAATTGGTTCTGGACCCAGCTAGGGAGGAGGGAACCACACTGCCTCTGTGTTTCGTTGGACTGTTGCTGATATCTCTCTCTCTCTCCGTTTTCCACCTTGAGTGAAAGCTGGGAGTATCTGCAGAGCCGCTACAACGTCACATGCCAATTCCCCACCACTATCTGCTGGGAGTATCTGCAGAGCCGCTACAACGTCACATGCCCATTCCCCACCACTATCACCAGGAGGATTCTGCAGAGCGGCAGATGACTCTGCCGAAGGCAGTCTCCCCGTTTGTTTGATTATTGTACTTTATCCTTCTTTTGACTCTGTAAATAAATACGCCCTAGCATTTGGCTAACTCTGAACTTCCTGTCTGTGCCGTTGCGTTTGAGGTCGGTTACAAACCATAACACCCTGCCTCAGAGGCTGCCGCTGAAGTGCTGTTGAGCAAGGCACTTCCTCAACCCCTCTCAGCGGCCAACAGGAGAAGACTGATGTTGTATTGGGCAGGCTTCTGGTGTGAATGTGTGTAAGTAATATTGATAATATATATTAGCTCTTGGCTCCCTTGAATTGGTGTGAGAACTCAGGCCCAGCATGCAGAGACTCCACTGGATCATTCGTTATTAACAATATTAACTCCCAAATCGAAAATGTACAGATGTCAATAGCACTGATTATTTATTTTTACCATTACATTGACCTATTAGGCCTTTGGCAGGTCTACACTCTTATCCAGAGTAGCTTACAACAAGAGCAACAGTATGATGCTCAAATTACTTCATCTCCAACATAGGGCAGGTCAACTAACTCTTGCTAATTTATCTGAAGTTGCCTACTGCAGCTAAGAATCGAGCTCCGGAATAAATTAAGATTCCTTGTTATTTCATAGACAACCACATGTTATTTCCCCCCTATAATGAGGAATACCATGGCCCGTAAATAGTCTGACAATAAGGAGCTAAAAACAAAACAGAAGTAGCTTACAAATGAACAATTACTGAGTATAGCGACAAACCAAGTTCCATTTTTTATAAAGAAAATTAAGCCAGGTGTGCATTGACCGCAATTCCCACAGTGGTTCATCTTTGCTCTTCAGGTTGGGATTCCTTTCCGTCCTTTTCCCACCTAAGAGCAAAATGGCCGCCATATAAATATGGTCAATTCATGTATTTCCACCAAACTGATGATTGGATATGTCTGCTTGCCTCCGTTCGTTGCCATTCCATTACTAGTAACACCTCACCATATCTAGACCGTATGAATGAATGAATGAATGAAAACTTTATTTAACAGATTGCAGAATGGGTACAATACAGTACGGCTCAATACATACAATTGTTAAGGGGATGCAGACCTGAGAAAGACGTTTGTTTTGTTTCCATCAGGGTCCCCCATTTTCAATTCATATAGACATATATGACATACATGACATACAGATAGTCAGTACTGCTACATCTATACATTTATGACATACCAGATTTGCAAATACAGTACTGTTTGTGATACAGAAGGAGTCAAGAAAAGGGAGTATATACATTTGACGTAGAAACTGTACATTGGAGGAGGTTGGGTGGGGGGGGGTTGGGTACATTGGGATATTGACAACCATACTGGGTAATTTACATTGGAGGTGGTTGGGGGGGGGGGGGGGCGGGGGGCACACTGTATAAACAAGTAACACTGTACATTGAGGGGGGGGGGGAGGAGACACTGTACAAACAAACACAATTGTACATTGAACTATTGACAAAACCATACTAGGTAAATGACTGTACATTGGAGGGGGTTGGGTTAGGATATTTACAGGGGCCAGTGTTGAATTGCAGTCTCCCGTAGGTGTCCCTTGAGAGAGGTTTTGAAAGTGGGTAGTGATCCACACATTCCTTTACAGCTTTGGGTAGGGCGTTCCACATTGATGTGGCATAATTGCGAAACGTGTTTAGTCCCTTATTTGAGCCGAATCTGGGTTTAACATGATTTGTGGAGCTCCCTCTGGTGTTGTGATCGTGGTATTCACTGACCTTTGGGAAGTATTTTGACATGTACATGGGTACCTTGGTCGTGTAGTGTATCTTGTAGACCAGGCCCATTGCAAGTTGTTGTACTCTGTCGTCTACTCTAAGCCATCCTAGGTTGTCGAAGTGGGCAGGGGTGAGGTGGGTTCTAGGAGTAAGGTCAAGCAGTAGTCTGACCAGTTTGTTTTGAGATGTTTGTAATTTTGTTTTTAGCGCCTTTGAGGTGCTTTGGTACCATGAAGTGCAAGCATAGTCGTAGTACCCCTGAATGAGTGCTCCTGCCAGAGTCTTCAGGGTGTTCTTGTTTACCAGAGAGGAGATCCGGTACAAGAATCGAGTTCGTTGGTTGACTTTTTTTATTACATTGGATGCCATTTTGTCACAGGAGAGATTAGCCTCTAGGATGGAACCCAGGTAGGTAATTTCATCTTTACTTGTGACAATATTGTCACCCACTGTAACTGAGAAGCCGTCGGTCTTGCTGAGTTTGTTATTTGAACCGAAGAGAATGGACTCTGTTTTGCCCATGTGTAATGATAGTTTGTTATCAGCGAGCCATATGCAGATTCTGCCTAGTTCCGAGCTGAGGGTTTTTTCAACCTGTAACTTGTTCTTGTCAGAGACCAGCAGGGCTGAGTCGTCCGCAAACAGGAACAAGTTGCAGTCACAAGCTGACGACATGTCATTTGCATAAATTAGGAACAGTAGCGGTCCTAGTATGCTTCCTTGTGGAACACCACAGCGTACTTATCCTCACTCACCTTTCACAACCAACAGAAGAGACCCGTTGCCCTCTTTTTTCACGGTTGTATAGTTCTTCTTGTCCAGGCTTGTTGTGTACATGCACCAGTATGCCCCTGTGTCTTTGACTGTCAAGTCTGTGATGGTAATGTCAAACTTGGGGAACTTTCCTTGTGCTTGAAGTCTGTGCTGAAATGTACTTTTTATGGTCTCTCTGCTTGTTAGAGAGCTGGTGAAGAATATTTGGGTCTCTTCGTGGAGGCGCCATTGCAAACTGACAGAAATAGGGTTTGGTAGGGAGGTGCTGCAGTGAATGATGACGGATCCTCCATCGCTCTTCCATACAGGTCCTCCGTTCTCTGTAGTGGGCAGAGAGAGAGAGAGAGAGAGAGAGAGAGAGAGAGAGAGAGAGAGAGAGAGAGAGAGAGAGAGAGAGAGAGAGAGAGAGAGAGAGAGAGACAGACAGACAGACAGACAGACAGACAGACAGACAGACAGACAGACAGACAGACAGACAGACAGACAGACAGACAGACAGACAGACAGCTAGTATTAGTGGGCATACAGTTATTAAAGATACATTTAGACAAAGGATTCCTTTACAGTCAATACGCTTTCCTATGTACTGGGCAGGCTCATTTTTTGTATGTAACAAAACATTTTAAAGGTGGTCTCTAGATAACATTCAGCCACTAGATGTCACACTAAAGCACCAGCATTTAATTGATCCAATCAGGCACATTCCACATGGAGAAATGGGAAGTAGGGAGGGCATACATGCCTGCAACATGTAAACAACAACATTCATTTTGGACCTGCAAAATATCTTCTAGAATTTATGATTACTCTACATAAAAGTTGTATCTATAGCACCTTTAACACATGTTTTAATTAGCTTGGAGAACACATTTATCAACAGCCTTGTATGAAAAGGTTTTAAGGACTCGTATTTAACCCTTGCGTGGTATTTGGGCCTGTGAGACCCGTTTTCAATGTTTACTAAAAGAGAAATTATATAATTATTATAATAATTTTTACCTGAAATTGATTGGCTTGGTTAGATTTCATACTGGCTTCGCATCTTGCTTCGCCTATTGGACTATGCTCACGCCTATGGCGCATGTTGAAAGACCTTTTTTCATGCACCTTTACATCTACCTAGCCACGCCCACTTCCGTCAGTATATAAGCCGGTGAAGTGGCCATGATTGCTCACCCCCTGGGCTGATCGCCCAGAACCTGGCCGCGGCAACTAACATCCTTAGTTACACTTTTGGGTGCCCCTTTTGAACCTCTTGAGCGTGCACCGTTGAATCAGCTGTCTTTTAAGACTGCATTTCTCCTGGCCGTCACCTCTGCTAAAAGTGTGGGTGAGTTATGTGCTCTTTCGGTTCAACCAGAGTGCCTGTCTATACAGGGGGATAATAGCAGTGTTACTCTGAGGCCCAATCCAGCCTTTGTGTCAAAGAATATCCGGAGATCTTATTGCTCCAGGGATATTGTGCTAAAGGCTTTCCACCCTCCCCCTCACGCAGGTGAGGTGGAAAAGAGCCTTCACCTGTTGTGTCCTATTCGTGCGCTTGCAATCTTAAGCGCACACAGGACCTCAGGGCTACCAGTCAACTATTTGTTTGTTATGGTGGCCCTAACAAAGGTAAGGCACTGTCAAAACAATGTCTGTCACATTGGTTGTGCGAGGGCATCGCCCTTTGTTACACCTTGGTTGGACAGGTTCCCCCCGCAGGCATCAGAGCACATTTCACCCATGGTGTGGCGGCCTCTGCTGCCCTGCTTAGAGGGGTCTTGGTGGAGGACATCTGCGCTGCGGCTTCGTGGTCCTCACCGGGTCCTTTTGTCAGGTTTTATCTCATGGACATGATTGAGAGCTCTGTCTCTCATGCGGTCCTTAGTGCTGGGACCTCTTCTGCATCCTGCTACTAGTGTGTTAGCAGGGATGTGTGGTGATGTAGACTGTGGGTTTTAGGCACGGTCTACTCACGTTTGTGCATTTTAGGGAAACTGTGCCCTATTACGCAGTGTCAGAGTTCTATCCTTAGGCTCCTCGTTAGGACGAGTGTGGGGCTAGGACCCTCCCCACTTTTGGTGGTCTTGAGGGGACCTCAGGGGGTACATTTATCGGGGCTACACGTTTGCTTTCCGCCCATTAGTCCAATAGGCGAAGCAAGACGCGAAGCCAGTATGAAATATAACGAAGGTTATCATATAACTTTAGAACACCTAAACACACTTTATATTTATTGGTAAAGAATTTGCACTACAACCCATACCTCATTACACCTTACTGTAAATTGTACCTAAATTGTACCTCATCCCATTTCTGCTTTGCATTGTATAGTATATATTGTATGGTAACTCAGTTACTTCTACTCTACATTGAGCATTGTATATATGTATATACTGAACACTTTTGTCTACGTACTTGACTTCTATTTTATACTTGTTATACTTATTTTATACTTATACTATTTTTGCCTAGCACATAGTCTCTGGAGCGTACCAGAAAGAAGCATTTTGTATAAAAGTATTCTGTACTTCTGTATGACAACTAATAAAGAAACTTGAACTTGAACTTGAACTTGATTACTGGCAAAGCGTCTTGCTTTTTCGGCCCTGAGGACCCGTGGCTGTTTTTCCCGTGAAATTAAGGCTCGGAAGGGTGAGCATGGCCACTTCACCGGGTTATATACTAACGGAAGTGGGCGTGGCTAGGTAGATGTAAGGTGCATGAAAAAGGGTCTTAGGTCCATAGGCGCGAGCATAGTCTAATAGGCGAAGCAAGACGCTATGCCAGTAATCATATAACTAGGGTTATAGGATAACCTTCGTTATAATGGATACATACATCACAACGTATAAAAAAAAAAGCAAATACTGATATTTATTGATAAAAAATATTGATAAATGTGATCTAACTGAAGTAAATTAACCATATTATGCTGTTTAAATTGCTTGTAATTGAGATAAAGGTAACATCTGTTTTAAGTATTCTTACATTAATTGTTATGGCTCTATTGTTTTGTGGGTTGTGGGTCCACCAGGTCAGAGAGAGAGAGAGAGAGAGAGAGAGAGAGAGAGAGAGAGAGAGAGAGAGAGAGAGAGAGAGAGAGAGAGAGAGAGAAGCTCATGCTCACAAATATTGATTGAAATTCCCCAGACAATGGAAATAAAATATTTGAATTCCTCATTTGGGTGGTGTTCCCCTTTAAAGTTGCAGTAGGCAACTTTGGAGAAATTAGCAAGAGTGAGTTTACCTGCCCAGCAGAAATAGAGCAAGCTCTGCATCACTTGTCAAGCCATGCACGGTTTCCTACAGACTCCCAGAGACACCAGTAGCTTTAAGTTGATTTCTTAAAAAGAAAAAAAGAAAAAATATAAAGAAAATTCCCAGCCTCTGATCGGCAGGTGGTTTTGCACATTTTGTGTGTACTTTTTGACGAGGAACTCGCTGGTGGTCTTAGTTTTACACCACTCGACAGGCCAAACACATCTGATTGGCCTAAAACATCAGCTCCCTGCATTAATAACCAATCAATTGGCGTGCCAAATTGTGTTTGCGGGTTCACATCGGATAACAAATTCAAAAGGTTGCTGGTGCCTTTGGGAGTCTGTGGATAACCTTTGTTGCGCGTGCATGGGCTTGAAAAGTGTTGCAGAGCTTGCTCTATTTCTGCTGGGCAGGTAAACTCACTCTTGCTAATTTCTCTGAAGTTGCCTACTGCAGCTTTAAGAATCGAGCTCCGGAATAAATTAAGATTCCGTGTTATTTTACAGACAACCACATGTTATTTCCCCACGTACCTTGCCTGGCCAGGGCTGTGCAGGAGAGGAAGGTTATCAGGGTTAAGCAGGTAACAGACATGATGCTGGCGCTGTTGCTTCACAGAACCTTCTTACTAAAACAGGAAACATGAACCATATTTACTGTCAACGCGTTCGCTGTCTCAGCCAATAACAGAAACATACAGACCTGCCGCTAGCAGGCCAGGATGACAAGATGTGACGTATGCTGTTTGATGTTCAGTTCAGTTTGTGGGGGGGGGGGGTCAGATTGATCAACCTACCAACCAATCAATCAATCAATCAATCAATCAATCAATCAATCAATCAATCAATCTAGAAAAACAAAGTTCAAACTGAAAAAAGGTCATGTATGTCATAACAAGTATTCTGACAATTAAAGGCCCAATCCTCAAAACTAAAATAAACAAGTGTATAGCCCCACCAGTTTTGTAGAATATTTGTATTCTCAAATTAAATGATTTGATACAAGGGACTAATGACAATATACAATGGATAATTTAAGCTTTGTTTAAATATGAAACGTTTGTAAGCATTGGTTGTAAAGCAGGACTGTATTTGGAGTTATGATGGGTCAAGAAAATGTCCAAAAGTGTATTACAAGTCAAACCCTTCAAGGACATACAGTATGTAGGCCTACATACAAACATTGATGGTCTACTACTGTCAGTGTGTGAAGAGAGAGTAATGTCCATTTATTTATAAAAAAGAGACAGCCTCAAATCAACCTGTGCTAACAAAACATGTTTTCTGGAAGGCATTGGCAGTGGCACTGATAGTGAAACTGAGTGTTAAGAAGCAGATCTAACAGGATCAAGATCACTTCTATAGGCCCGAGGCAGCAGAGAAAAGACAACATCTCTGTAGTTTTGTTTGAGAACTTTATTTAATCAAGGCAATGCAGCTCTGCACTCCTCCTCACCTCAGCCAACACTTAGAATGAACAGGGTGGCTAGACCAGAGGAACTGTGTCAGACCACACTGTCCGCACTGTAAACAAGTCAGAAGTACAGTGCAAAGCAAGCCTGAAGCACACAGTCTTGGCAGGGCAGCTCCCTCTAGTGGTGGACAGACGGTCTTGGCAGGGCAGCTCCCTCTAGTGGTGGACAGACAGTCTTGGCAGGGCAGCTCCCTCTAGTGGTGGACAGACAGTCTTGACAGGGCAGCTCCCTCTAGTGATGGACAGACAGTCTTGGTGGGACAATTCCCTCTAGTGCTGGACAGACAGTCTTGGCAGGGCAGCTCCCTCTAGTGATGGACAGACAGTCTTGGTGGGACAGTTCCCTCTAGTGATGGACAGACAGTCTTGGTGGGACAGCTCTCTCTAGTGATGGACACACAGTCTTGGTGGGACAGTTCCCTCTAGTGATGGACAGACAGTCTTGGTGGGACAGCTCTCTCTAGTGGTGGACAGACAGTCTTGGTGGGACAGTTCCCTCTAGTGATGGACAGACAGTCTTGGTGGGACAGCTCTCTCTAGTGGTGGACAGACAGTCTTGGTGGGACAGCTCCCTCTAGAGGTGGACAGACAGTCTTGGTGGGACAGCTCTCTCTAGTGATTGACAGACAGTCTTGGTGGGACAGCTCCCTCTAGAGGTGGACAGACAGTCTTGGTGAGACAGTTCCCTCTAGAGGTGGACAGACAGTCTTGGTGGGACAGCTCTCTCTAGTGGTGGACAGACAGTCTTGGTGGGACAGCTCCCTCTAGTGGTGGACAGACAGTCTTGGTGGGACAACTCTCTCTAGTGGTGGACAGACAGTCTTGGCGGGACAGCTCCCTCTAGAGGTGGACAGACAGTCTTGGTGGGACAGCTCCCTCTAGTGGTGGACAGACAGTCTTGGTGGGACAACTCTCTCTAGGGGTGGACACTAGAGTCAACTGGTGGGTCGCGACCCAAAAGTGGGTCGCGGGGCCATTTTGAGTGGGTCGCGGATGTGTGTGTAAAAAAGAAGAAAAAATCTTTTTTTTATAATAATTTCTTTGCACTACCTATCTTTGTGAAAGTGGCTTCTCAGCTCTGGTCCAGCTGAAGACAAAGCAGAGAAACAGATTGGACATTGAGCATGACCTCAGAGTTTCTTTGTCTACCATCACCCCAGACTTTGAGACTCTTGTCAGGAGCAAACAACATCCCCAGTTATCCCATTAGTTCCCGGGATGTTAAGCTAAGAAGTCTGCTAAGAAGCATATTATTTATTATTTTTATTTTATTTCATTGTGTTTTTATCCCTAGTTGCACTTTTGTTGCAACCCAAGTTATCCCATTAGTTCCCCCAAACTACTGTAGGTCTGTTATGTTAAGCTAAGAAGTCTGCTAAGAAGCATAAATTATTTATTATCATTATTATTATTATTATTATTATTATTATTATTATTATTATTATTATTATTATTATTATTATTATTATTATTATTATTATTATTATTATTATTATTATTATTATTATTATTATTTTATTTCATTGGGTTTTTAGCACTAGTTGCACTTTTGTTGCACTTTTTTATTTATTTACTTGTTTATTTCATGTTTTTAACAGTGCATGAAAGATTGTGTATTACTGCAAAAATATATATATATATATATTTGAAATAAATCATAGTGGTTAAAACATTTGGGTCGCAACTTAAAGGATAACTCCACTTTTTTTTAAATTAGCTTATTTAACATCTTCCCTGGAGTTAGACAAGAAGATGCATACCTTTTTTGTCTCTGTGCGTGCATTTTAGCTTTGGGAATAGACGCTCCGTTAGCATAGCTTAGCTTCATCACTGGAAGTGGGGGAGGACAGTAGCCTTACAGTGCCTTACAGTGTATTGCAAGGTCTGACATTGACCAAACTTGATATGCATGACCTTGGTGGGCTCTAGGTCAACTCCTGAAAAGGGGGTCAATGTCAGACTTTGCAATCAAAAGTTAGGGGGCTAATAACCCTTGCCATAATTTCAGTGCGCCCCTAACTTTTGATTGCAAGGTCTGACATTGACCCCCTTTTCAGGAGTTGACCTAGAGCCCACCAAGGTCATGCATATCAAGTTTGGTCAATGTCAGACCTTGCAATACACTGTAAGGCACTGTAAGGCTACTGTCCTCCCCCACTTCCAGTGATGAAGCTAAGCTATGCTAACGGAGCGTCTATTCCCAAAGCTAAAATGCATGCACAGAGACAAAAAAGGTATGCATCTTCTTGTCTAACTCCAGGGAAGATGTTAAATAAGCTCATTTAAAAAAAAAGTGGAGTTATCCTTTAATGACTAAGGAAAATGTTGGGTCCCGAGGCTAGACCAGTTGAGATTGGAACCACTGCACTAGACAGTCTTGGTGGGACAGCTCCCTCTAGTGGTGGACACTACAGACAGTCTTGGTGGGACAGCTCCCTCTAGAGGTGAACAGACAAGCATGCACATTTACAACCAGTGTAAAACCATGAAAGGCAGACATACAAATTCAGCAGTATGACCCCAAGACATTTCCTACTCAATTCCGTAATTTAACATCAACTTCAAACAGCAGCGTTGTGAACAACAACAGTGCTTTTGAGTAGAATGACTCTTCAGAAGAGGCCCCTTGATTCTTCTGACGGGAATTTAAATAACTATCTCTCTCTCTCTCTCTCTCTCTCTCTCTCTCTGATGGGAGAGCTTGATATGCTACTCGGTAACAGGGCCCGCTGCGTTGCTACGGAAACAGGCCTGACCATTTTACAACCACTGCTTCCTGTCACTAGCAGCGGTGGCGGTGAGCGTCTGGTGGGTGGTGTTTGGTGCTGGAACTGTAGGATCAAGGAGGCCTCTTTGTCTGAATGAATGAATGAATGAATGAATGAATGAATGAATGAATGAATGAATGAATGAATGAATGAATGAATGAATGAATGAAAACTTTATTTAACAGATTGCAGAATGGGTACAATACAGTACGGCTCAATACATACAATTGTTAAGGGGATGCAGACCTGAAAAAGACGTTTGTCTTGTTTCCGTCAGGGTCCCCCATTTTCAATTCATATAGACATTTATGACATACACAACATACATGACATTTATGGCATAGGGACATATAGGTATTTAGTACTGATACATTTGTGACATAAACGGTATTCAAATATACAGTACTGTTACCCCTAGATCCTGACAGAGTATATACATATGTTGGGGAGGGGACTGTACATTAGGAGGGGGTGGGTGGGTGGGAGAGAAATATCCATACGGCGGGGAGGGAATATGTACATGCGTTGGGGAGGAGACTGTCTATTAGGAGGTGGTGGGGGTTTTGGGCATTTACGGTGGCCAGTTTCGAATTGCAGCCTCCCGTAGGTGCTCTTTAAGAGCGGTTTTGAATGTGGGTAGAGATTCACATTCCTTTACAGCTTTGGGTAGGGCGTTCCACATTGATGTGGCATAATTGCGAAACGTGTTTAGTCCCTTGTTTGAGCCGAATCTGGGTTTAACATGATTTGTTGAGCTTCCTCTGGTGTAGTGGTTGTCTCACACTAGGGGACATAATGACCAATACAGTATTTTATAAAAAAAATTCTAGCAACTAAATTCCCTTTTATCATACATTTTTATTATTAAACACCACATCACTGATCAATTTATCTACATAGGCTATATAGATAGATGCTATATCTGCTATATTGGTGTTGTAAATAATCCATATCAATATCATATAGGAGGTGGTTCAACTTCTTAAACCCCTTTCTCCTATTTTTCACAGTTGTGTATGGTGCCATGGATTACACACTGTAAGTGTAATGACTTCTATTGCTGTTTGGAGTGGGTGTGTTCAAGCTGTTTACTGTAGCTGCTGAGTCAGTGTGGCAGGGGGTGCTTATTGATTGGTTGATCGGTCATTGCAGTCAGCTTTGGTGACTCATGAGATGACTTGGCTCATTTCCCCAAAAGTCATTTCCCAGCCTCCCTGCATCCTGTTCCTCGTCAAGGTCCCCCTGGAATACACCAGGCCCATCTGGAAGACACATGGAATAATGCACCCGTCAATACCTTTAAGTGGTGAGCGAGCGGGGAGCACGCTTACGCATTCATTACAGACGCTTCGTCAGAAAACTGGCATGAGGGTGTGGGGGAGGGAAATTGTGACCTTCCTTCCTTCCTTCCTTCCTTCCTTCCTCCCTTCCAAAAAGACCACTAGAATGATCGGCGGGGATGAAGGATTGTGTTCCACACGCAATACCACAATTATACCTCCTATGAATAATAGAAAAAGACAAACTGTGCTCTTTCAATAGTTTAGTATGGCCAGTGAATCCTATGACATCTACAAGCAATTACATCATCATATCAAAGCATATCAACAAATTATTTTCTGTAGTGAATGTGATTGCAGGCAGTAGCATCAGAAATCTGAGACACAAAATTAATACTGGAGGTGATTTTCCACCTTTTTTTCTTTTTTTGTTTACGCCATATATACAGTATATATTGTATGTGACATCTATGCAAGAGAAACTGAAACAGATGAGCTGGAAAATGGGAGCCAGATATTGGGTCCTAGAAAGGATTCTATGACTCATGTTTGGTGGTACTGGACTGGCCCTGTGGGCACAGCAGCAGCACTGGGCGGAGACAACTTCCCCTTCGTTCGTTTCACCAACACTTCCTGGCATTTCTCCAGCGCAGGAAGTACTCTTCCTGATCCCCACTGACCTCTGAATTCCTTTCTCAGCAGATGAGGTCCAACAACACACACCACAGTGCTGCTTAACACTCCCCTCTGGAAGCTCTGTGTGAGCTGAACTGGAGCAGCTTGATTGGCTGTCCAGACACCACTGGGCCTACGGTGACAAACATCGCTGTGTCACTGGTATATATACTATATATACCATATATATATAGGCTTATTGTGTCTTTGACTCCTCCTGTTGATTGCCTGAAACTAAAAGCACCTGTTAGCAAGAAAAAGAAGAAAATGTACAAAGTACAAATAAGAGTACAGGTACGAGGTAGGTACTGTATCATCTCAGCAGGGAAATTCAGGAACTCGCTATGAGAGGGAACTGCGCCCTGTGAGGGAGGTTTGCCCTGAGTGGGAGGTTCGGGGGGTCGAGGTGGGTGTCAAACAGGAGGGAAGACTGTCAGGTATTGAACTGTGGATACCAAACAGAAGGTAAAGACGACTTTGATGTACAGTAACAGTGGTCCAGAACTATTTTATTGCACTGTAAAGAAACTGTGATTTTATAGTATGTCTGCACTTTATGTGCTCATTTATTCTACTAAAACTGAATCAAACCATAAACAAGGTGGCCTGTTGGGATGTTAGATCCTAATGTGAAAAACTGAGATTTTATGTCTGCTCATCAAGTCAAGTCAAGAGTTTTATTTGTCACGGCATACAAGTATACAGTGAAATGCAGGGGGTCTTGCCCGCAACGATTGTGCATAGTACAGTAATACAATAATAAGAATCCAAGGGATGAGAATGCGACATTTGTGCAATAATACAAGTCATAAGAGTAAGACATAGGTATATGTACATGAGCTTTTCAAAAGCATGGTAAGACATGCTAGGTCCTGTGATAGTGCAATTCACTGTTAGCTACGGATGGGGCACTGGGTCTTATGTACACTATACAATGCTATACTATACAATCTACAGGAGGGGTCTCAAACTCAATTTACCTGGGGGCCGCTGGAGGTAGAGTCTGGGTGAGGCTGGGCCGCATCAAATATTATATATATATATGATTTTTTTTTTTTATTTTGCAAAATCAACTCTGCCTCTCTTTGTTAATTACAACAAGCAATGCTGTTTGTTATTTAAGATGAGGTTGGACTCGGCACTGACAGATTTGTGTTCATTGTGCTGCTTTTATAAAGCCTCAAATGACAGCTTACAATATTTCATGAAAGCAAAGTGTTTTGTTTGTCTAAGATTTTAAAAGGTTTAAACGTTACAGCACTGACAAAGTTGAACAAAGTGCTGTACAAGTCCCACAACATTACATTTTTTTTTCTTTTTTACTTTGATAGTAGGGGGCCGCAAAATATCATCCAGCGGGCCGCAATTGGCCCGCAGGCCGCGAGTTTGAGACCCCTGATCTACAGTTATACTATGTGTCCTTAAGCTAGCTTGCTATCCATCTATTTACTATACAAGAACCACTCCTGTTCTTGTTTTTAAAGTGACCTTCCATTGTGTAAAGTGACCATAGTGTGAGCATGTGCAGCATATGTGTGTGTGTGTTCATGTTAAAGTGACTGCTAGTGTGTGAGCGTGTACAGTGTGTGTGTTGTGTGTGTGCTCATGTGTGCTTGTGTGTGGAGAGTTCAGTGTTCAAGACTCTGATGGCCTGGGGGAAGAAGCTGAGCCTCATTTTACCCTTGCTATTATTTTACTTATTTTTACTTTTATCTTTACGCCCCACTATCCGCTGGGTGCATACTGGAACCTTTATCATGTTTTGTAACATATTACAGAAATTCAAGAAGCCTATTGGAACGTGAACGTGGAACATTTATGCTTTGCTCTTGCTGCCTGTTTTACACTGATTTTATGTCTTATTTCTTACTGATGTAAAGCACTTTGAACTGCAATCCCCATTCCCCTGTATGAAAGGTGCTATACAAATAAAGTTATTATTATTATTATGAGTTGTACAATAACACTACATTGAATTACATGCTGACTGAGTCACTGGAAGCTGCTGTCTCTCCCTGTTATTTCCAATGAGTGAGTTACATGCACTGAAAAAGCCTTCAATCAATGACGACAGGGTTTATCATGGCTTAGCCGAACTGAAACCCTCCCCAGGTGAAGTTCAGGATCTGTAGGCTCCTTGACCGGTGGTTGGCCCCTCTATAAGAAGCTTACCTAGGGGGGAGAGAACACAGGTTCAAACCCTGGATTTCAGGGTCATCTTTAACCTGAGACTATCACTAGTTGTGGACAGGTGACCTGGAAGTTAAGTGACATTATGCTCATTGTGACATGAGCCTTTTGTTGCATCTTATACCTCCAAGAACTGGCCATGTCCCCCCACTGTGGCCCTTACAGGGTAGGAGGCATTGAGGGCATCAAAAAATGTACCTTGTGGAAACTTTTAGTTTGAAAACTGTTCACCGGTTTAAAGCCACAGGCAAAATTATATGAAATATGAAACAAAAAAGATTCAGTTGAAATATTTTTCTGGGCAATTTGCCCCATAGAAATGAATGGCGTAATGTTCAAAAGTGTGACCGTTTGTTTTCTAACTTTTGGAGCACATCTAACTCGCTACTGCTCCTACAATTCTCTCACAAACTAGGATTGTTTTGCATAAAAACGTTCACCTGTTGCAATGAAACTCAACTGAGTGCTATACAGTATACGCCGTCATGTGACTGTATTAGGCTATACTTTGTTATAATTGGGTATTACATTTCATATGTGGATTTGATTCACAAATTAGTTTGAACAACTTTTTCTAAGTAGCTCTAGTTAGCTAAACTATATTAACTTCCCCAACAATGTCAAGTCAAGTCATTTATTTATAAAGCACTTTTAAAAACTCAAGAGCCAACCAAAGTGCTGTACAATCAAAGCAATGTCATAATATAAAATACACAAATACAAAAATAGACAAAGGCACAACAGGACAACAGAGAATAGGACAACAGTAGGCCAACAAACGGATAGGGGAGAACAAAGTACATATAGCACACAGGGGACAGAGGAGCACAGGAAGAGATACAGTACAAGGGGGAGGGGGCAGGATAAAATTGCATGGGAGTGTGTGAGTTAGGGTGTGGGAGAATCAGGGTTTATTGAAGGCTAGGGAATAAAAGTGGGTTTTTAGACCGGCCTTAAATGTCTCCAGCGAGGGGGCAGATCGGATCTCCAGGGGTAGCTGGTTCCACAGTTTGGGGGCCACGGCCTTGAAAGATTGATCGCCTCTCTTTTTGAGTCTGGTGCGGGGGGAACCAGCCGAGCCTGGTTGGAGGATCTTAGTGACCTTGGTGCTGAGTAGGGGGTGATGAGCTCGGTGATGTATGGGGGTGCTGCACCCGATAGTGCCTTAAAGGTCAAGAGGAGGATTTTGAAGTCTATTCTGAGTGGGACTGGGAGCCAGTGTAGGGAGGCTAGAATTGGTGAAATGTGTTCTCTTTTTTTGGTGCCGGTAAGGAACCTAGCTGTCGAGTGTTGTACCATACAATGGTACCAAAAAATGGTTTTAAAAGTGGTATAGACAACTGCTTCTACACACACACACAGACAGGTAGACAAATACATACCGTTTAGGCATGCCCCCTTTCAAGTTGTCCTAGAGACTTGTGGAAGGCATCATTGGACTCAGTAGACAGTCGTTTTTAATAGGGTTAGCATCATTGGACTCAGGGAGTCTGGGTTCCGCTGTAGAGATACAATTCTATTAAAGCTCAATGCTACCTTGAAAGCACCTGCACAATGGAGTGTCGCAGCTTATCATCAATTATGTTTGCTTATTATTATTATTTGAGCTCTTTGGAACTGAATTCTGATCCCTGGAGCTTTCAACTCACCTGGATTGACTTCTAGGTTGTTGGTATCATCCGTAAAAAATAGAATGCCACCCATCATGGGGCAAAGGAAGAACATAATGTGAATTCTTAAAATGGGTGGCATCCCCATTTGCTTAGGGCGCATGCCATCACTGGTGTGCATCTCACATCAGCACTGTCCAGTGTCAGCCAGCAAGGACTCTTCTGTTATTCTGATGACAGTGCATCTTGGAAAGTTGATAGTGGCCTATTTCTCTGGGGTACCACTGTGGTCCAATTATAAAAGAAAAGTGTCAATACTGCACTATTCCACACGGTAAACAGGCCACTGATGTAAATAACATACTAAACAAGTCTAGAGCCCCACAGTGCTGCATGGACATCGCTCTCTAGTGGCAGATTGAAAAGCACGTAGCACCAGAGGTAGAATATATTTACACAGACTACCAACAGTTAGGTGGCCTTGACCAACATGGTTCTCTATCTTTTCCCCATAGGGCTCATTCCATCCACACATTCCTGTTGGACCTCACAAGGATAGGAAACTCTGGTCAGAAAGCCACAAAGGCAGCTAGCTGGTGGGTTCCACATTTCACCAGCCACTTCTAGGTTGTTCTCAGCCAAATTAAGATGTATTTATTTTTAGAAAAGAACCTCCAAGATGTCTGGTTTCTGGTAGACAAACATAGCAGCTACAGCCAGAATTACCCACAATCTGTCACACCATCTATCAATGTTCATAGACCCCACCCTGTTCACAGTGTAAAGGCATGATGCTCATAGACCCCACCCTGTTCACAGTGTAAAGGCATGATGCTCATAGACCCCACCCTGTTCACAGTGTAAAGGCATGATGCTCATAGACCCCACCCTGTTCACAGTGTAAAGGCATGATGCTCATAGACCCCACCCTGTTCAGTGTAAAGGCATGATGCTCAAAGACCCCACCCTGTTCACAGTGTAAAGGCATGATGCTCATAGACCCCACCCTGTTCAGTGTAAAGGCATGATGCTCATAGACCCCACCCTGTTCAGTGTAAAGGCATGATGCTCATAGACCCCACCCTGTTCAGTGTAAAGGCATGATGCTCATAGACCCCACCCTGTTCAGTGTAAAGGCATGATGCTCATAGACCCCACCCTGTTCACAGTGTAAAGGCATGATGCTCATAGACCCCACCCTGTTCACAGTGTAAAGGCATGATGCTCATAGACCCCACCCTGTTCACAGTGTAAAGGCATGATGCTCATAGACCCCACCCTGTTCACAGTGTAAAGGCATGATGCTCATAGACCCCACCCTGTTCAGTGTAAAGGCATGATGCTCAAAGACCCCACCCTGTTCACAGTGTAAAGGCATGATGCTCATAGACCCCACCCTGTTCAGTGTAAAGGCATGATGCTCATAGACCCCACCCTGTTCAGTGTAAAGGCATGATGCTCATAGACCCCACCCTGTTCACAGTGTAAAGGCAGTGAAATGTCGTGACCAATAAGACCTCCCGCTTCAGCTCCGAGGAGGCCTTGGCTATTGGAGCAACGTTTCTATTGGTCAGAATGTATCTGAACCTAAGCTCTAAATGTTATTGATATGTGCCTGTAAACGGCGGGTTCCACTATATAGCCTAAATCTATGACCAGGTCTAAAGAAGTCACGTTAACTAGACCCTATACATCAGTCAGTCCAAATTTTTTTTTTTAGAACTGGTGATAGATTAAAATAATGGCTAATCTTACAATAATTACTTCATCTTGTTTCATTATTGCAGACCATTCTAGGCTTGAAAACCTTATTAAAAATGTATAATACATAACCAACTAAAAGTAAAACCCCCAAACTGAAAGACTTAAAGGAACACGCCAACTCTTTGGGAAATTAGCTTATTTGCCATCGACCCCCGGAGTTAGACAAGCAGATACATACCATTTTCTTCTCTGTGGAGTAGGAAGACCCGCACCGTTAGCCTAGCTTAGCGGCATTCACTGGAAGTAGGTTAGTCCAGCTAGCCTAGTTCCCAACAGTCACGAAAAACTAAGTGGATATCATCAGATAGTTGGCATAGTTTTCAGGTGATGCGCCCAGGCAGCAGTGGTTCGGCTGCTTCGGCAATTTTTTTTGAGTATGTATGTATTAGAAAACGGAAATATATTTTTTTATTTCTCCACGTGGTACATACACAGTAAAGTTTTGGAGTTGTATTTCGTGACTGTTGGGAACTAGGCTTAGCTAGCTGGACTAACCTACTTCCAGTGAATGGCGCTAAGCTAGGCTAACGGTGCGGGTCTTCCTACTCCTACTGCATGCACAGAGAAGTGTATGTATCTACTTGTCTAACTCCGGGGTAAATGGCAAATAAGCTAATTTCCCAAAAGGTTGGCATGTTCCTTTAAAATGGTGTATTTAAATATTTCTGCTTATTACATGGCGTTTTCACATTCGCAGAAATGCTTGCTTGTGATTGGTCAATAGCGCGCGTCAGAGGTCCGATATTGCCCGATAACGGACCTCTGTGGAACAATAATGACCGCTGTGCGCAGCTGTTCGCAATCAAGCCCACTGACATCAGTGCAATCAGAAGCTGCCAGCGATGACAGGGCGGAGCAACGAGCGGAGCAGTGTTGCGAGTCGATGTAAAATGAATTAGGTATATTGTTAGTAAATTAGCCATGTAATAAGCGGGATAATGTATAGCTATACTCGATCATTGTCGCAAAATAATTGACCTTCACTGACGCTTAAAACACCTCGCCGAGGCGGCTCGGTATTTTAAACTCCGTGTCGGTCAATTATTTTGCGACAATGACCACGTAGCTATACATTATCCCTTACATAATGGGTCCCTAAACAGTCTTGTTGGAATCACATAAATTGGGTATGACTGGAAAGTTGAGACGCTTGTAGATCCAATGAGCCTAATTGTATTCATGTATGAAGATGATGTTAGTTCCCATAGTAGCCATTTCATTGTAGTGAGACCATTTTTATATATATATATAAATCTTTTTTTTTTTAAGCTCGACCTCACTGTATAAAATGACCTATTGGGACCTCTAGGATAATCACAATCTCATGAAACTTTATAACCACAAACTAGAGACCTGGGGCATTCGGATGATGTTTAGGACGTTTCCTGAGTTTATTGGCCATAAGGGGGGGGGGGGTTATGAGCAATTTCCAGAACAGAAGTGCCACCCAATCTTCGTGCTATCTCCAAATGTCTAAAGTTTTTTTATACCAAATCACAGCATGCATTTTTCTATGGTGTTCCTCAAGGTCTTGGTGTTTTAATGTGGTATTCTGGAGGGATTTTTAACCATGTTAATCAATTATCGATTAAATATTGCACCAAACCTGTGTAAGATATAATTGCTGCAACAACTTATGAGACATAATTGAGCATGGGAATGGCCATCATACACTGCAATCGTAATGTTCTAAGCCCTATAGGAAGGTGTAGTGGTTACGTCATTGGTGTTTCCCGTGCGGTCCAACCTCCTTGAAATTGCCATGTATTTCCAATGGACCCATTTCTAAATCATCTCGTTTAAAACAAATGAACATTGGCATGGTGTACCTCTCTGTGTGTATTCATCCACAATCTATAGCTCAACATTAAAGAAATTCACAATTAATCGTAAAAGTAGCAAAATAACGTTTATATTTTCATTCACTGAGGAACTACACTCACTTTGGCTCTGCTGACTGACATCACCACAGCGTAGACTCCTGGCTGTATTAGGCGACAGCACTGAACGACAGGCGTTACTGTTTAAGTGTAGTTCTTTTTTAACGACAAATTAAAAACCTTATAACTAACTTTATTTCAACCAAAAATGATTAAACAATAATGTTAGTGATAGAAGGGAACTCATTTTGTGCAAAAATGGAAAGCTTGCCAATGTTCATGAGGCAGAATTATTACAATAGCCGATAATACATTTTCCCAATGGTAAATCCCTATACGGTTGGACCGCGCGGGAAACTAAAGTGATGTCAGACTACACCTCCCTATACATTTCTAGATTTATGACTAGAAATACTTTACAGTGTTGAGCTGCATCTCAAACTAATCTTCAGGTATAAGTACGATAAGTATGAGGTACCACATGCCATTCACTTATTTATCCACACGATGCAACTGCAGAATATATACCGTTCTGGAAATAACACCAAGAATGAGCAGTGACAAATTTCATATCAATCTTTATTGTACTTAGAAATCCGTCATGCCTTTTCCAGCAGGCGCGATGCACTACAGGACGGGCTGGAACAGGAGGGGGGGGGGGGGGGGGGGGGGGGGGGGAGAAGAGATACATAAAGTGCTTTTGTCAACAGTTTTCTTTTCTTTCTTTTTTTTTAATAGAAAAAGGATCAAAACAAAAGGTTTAAGGTGGAAGGAGGGGTGGGGTGGGCGGGAGAAGGACAAGAGGAGTCCATGGATGTGACGAGGAGTGTGTGGTAAAAGGGGGCAGGGTGACGGGGAGGAGGAAAGTGCGGGTGGGGGAGTAGGGGGGGGGGGGGTATTATCTTTCAAAAATTAAAAAAGCGTTCCAATGAAAAAAACAAACAAAAAAACAAACAATAAAAGCGTGTTCAACCCAGGATGAGGCTGGACTTGCCGCCGGGTGGGTTTCTCCGGCTGCCGGCGGTGGTGGCGACATTGGCAGCTCCCGATGGAGCAGAGGGCTCTGGTGGCGTCTCCTTCTGTTCCTCCTGCTCAGCCTCTACCTCCTCAGCCTCTACTTTACTGTCTGTTGATACAGAAATTTGTTTTATGTCAGAACACACAATACTGCAGTACAAAAATAATAAACTTGATTGGACAGCTCTTTCAGCTCAAGTGCCATTGTATTTTTCCATTAAAAAATCACTAAAACGTTGAGCTATAAACGACCAAATCAATCAAATGGACCATACGGTCTCCGAACTACTTAGTACACTAGAAACGATAAGAGTTAGCCAAGAGATAAAACGAATGGCTGATTTTCCATCTCATTTTGGGTATAAGAGCAAAAGTGATAAGGAGTTGGCCAAGAGACCAACTCCTCATCTCTGGTGAAATAAAAGGATTTTAAAGGTGGGCTCTATTATTAAAAAAGGAGAAGAACGGTTTCTCCCTTTTCACTAACAAGAGCCTCAGGGGCCTTTCTCACTCACCAATCGGGGTTCCGTTCCATTCCGTACCGTCCTCATTGCGGGTCGGATGCAACCTTCCCCCTCCCTCTCCCCCCTCTAGTTTGTGTACACACTTCAGTCTTGGTTCGCTCCGGGTTCTGTTTACGGTTTGCGTTTTGGGCGTTTGCGCTTGCCGTAGGCGATGATGTCACGCTCGAAAATGTAAACAGGAAGTGTGTTAACACGGAGACTGGATGTTGATATAAAAGAAACAAATAACCAATAAATATGAAGTTATATTTGAACCTCTTGTCAAGCCTTGTCAATATAACCCACCCCCCTTTTCTCACGAATGGAACTCTGTTGTAGAGTCCGCTTTTGAGCGTTTTGCAGGGTTAACGATAGCGCTAAGCTAACGGCTAACGCTAGTTAGCTTAGCCTTTTACTAGTAACATTGCTCGCATCGATTATATTGAATGTCATTGATCTACTGGTCGACCACGGCCGACTGGTTGGGCACCACTGGTCTAATAGAAATAAATGCATTCGAACAAGAAAGTATAATATACAGCAATGGCTAACGCTAAGCTAACGCTAACGGCTAATGCTAATTAGCTTAGCCTGTCCAGCAGCTAACATTATCCCATCGCTCGTGGCAATTATATTACATGTCATTGATCTACTGGTCGACCACGGCCGACTGGTTGGGCACCACTGGTCTAATAGAAATAAATGCATTCAAACAAGAAACCAATGTATAGACATAGCATGGCAAACAAAAATTGCCAGGCCTAATGCGAGCCAGAAGTGCTGTGCTTTGTAACGTGGCTTCATGTTTTCATCCACTGAGCTGTGAGGCTCCACATGCTTGTTTGGTTGAGGTCTGAACTCTCAAATTGCCCATAAATATCGTTTTTGTGGGTATTGTCCAGTTGTTGCTGTGTGGTTTTATCTGCCCAAAATTCAAGCAAGCATGAAAAGCATTACAGTAACGACGTTGTGTGTGTCACGCCCCCCACTCCCACTGGCCCGCATCCGAAACCACCTATTCCAACCGTCCCAGGTTCAGCGGGGGGTAAAACGAATCAGCGCCGCTTCGCTCCCAAAAGGGGTGTGTCTGTCTGAGTGAGAACACTCCCCCCCCCGTCCCCTGATTCGATCCCGTTTGGTGAGTGAGAAAAAGGCCCCTCAGTCACAGGATGGTTGTGCCAGAATGTGAAACATCACAAGTGAGTTAAGGGCAGACAATCAGCTCAACAGTCTCTCCATTCAGGCCGACTGTAATGAAATCACAGCGTTGAAGGGGGAGGCTCTCGTTGCCCATTAAGAACCGTATATATAGCCTGCCCACGTGTTGGGAGGGCCATTTAGATATGATACAGCCAACCAGGAGATTTTACATTCTATTTAGAAAAACAGAACAAACACTCAAAAGAACAAAGAATTGAGTGGTGTGAGAGCAGGACAAGCTGGGACTTCATGACTGCGAAGTAGGAATGGGACGATATGCTTATTTCACTATACGATTTGATGAAAGAATTCACTTTTTCATTTGTGGTTACTTACTACTATGGAAGAATGAAATGTAGCCGATATTGTTCTGCCCCATGAAATGCATATCGTAAAATCTTTGCATCGCGATATATTGCATTTCAATATATCTTCCCCCCATCCCTACTGTGGTGTCATCACAGGTCATTATCTATTGTGGAGGAATAGACTGTCCTCTCCCTCAAGTTGAGCTCTTTCACCCTTCCCCCCAAATGTTCAGTCCCTCCCATGTCTTCTCTACCCATTTTATGGTGTTCCCCCTCCTCTCTCCTTGGTATAAAGGAGCCCCCTCTGAGATTCGTTCCCTTCTCCCTGGTGTCAAAGCTGGTCACAGGGTGAGGGCCATTCAGCCATTTTCTGACTATTTTGTATTGATACTTTCATCAGAGTTAAAAAAATTGTATTAACCGGATCCATTCGACTGAGTAAGTTATTACATGTTTCCCACACTATCTATTAATTATCTAATGAATTATGCATCAAAGCTCATGAAAAGGACTGTTTGTACAAGTACAGCACTCATTTGGCATTGATTTCTAAGCACACACAGGTAAGTCTGATGTTAACCTGCCATTATGTTAATAGCCTGTCCCGTTACTGACATGCACCTGGAGCTTAATAAATAGCTTTTCATACAAGAGGGTGGCCTGGCATCAAGGAACAGCTGGTTTGACTACAAACTATCGTGTTGCAACACGACAGGGCAAAAACAACATCAAAGAGATTAGGATGTGGACTCTTTTAGGAACAGAGTGAGTGCATGTGGCCATCTTGATTATATTATACGTTTTCAAAGACGGAGGAGAGAAAGCCTGTGGGATGATCTCATTTTTAAAAAATGGGCAGGAAGAGTGGAATTACCTGATCTGCTATAGTCTACCATGAAGCCATTCACTGTGGCCACTGGCTAATGTGAGTCATGCACTACGATTTAGAGAGAGAGAATGTGTGAGAGAGGGAGCATGCGATGCAATGCGAGAGCGTGAGAGAGAAAGAGAAAGTTTGGAAGGTTTTTCTATTATCAACAGAAAGAATCCAGGATGCTGCTTACCATCGTTCGCTTGTCCGTTCTCACTCTGTAATGAAAAACATTCAACAGTGAGCCAAAATTATCATCCGACGGGTTTCATGAGAAAGTCAGTCAGTCAAACGTTAATGTTAATAAGCACCATAAGTGCAAATAGATTTGGGGGGAGGGGGCGCTAGTACATTATACACAAAGCCACCTAGGCCTGAAGCAGACAACGCTGCCATTGAAGAACTCCCTGAATACAGATTAAACCTTGTCTGAGACAGAAAATGTCTACATAGAGAACCAAAGGTTGAGGTAATACTCAACCTTGAACAGAACCCATTCCTACCTAATATTTCCTTCTACAGACAATATATATAGACAATAGCTTCTTTATATTTAAAAGGTTTATAATCCCAATTGATGGAATTTCACAAGGTAATGTGAATTCAAAAAGCATATAGCTTAAAATTCACTATAGATCCAAGATACATTTTGTGGACTTATACGTTATCAGAGAACAGTATATGGACTATGCACTAAGCCTTTATTAGAAAAAGCCCAGACAATAACTCTCATTTCAACCCTATACCCCTCATAAAAAACCTTTCTTCCAATTCAACTGTGTTCAGATGATCTGCAGCACAGACCATGATTTTGAAATACATACTACTGACATAGACGCGTTTTCGTCAAAGAAGCTTTATGGATCACACGAGCAAGGGAGCGTTTCAATGATGTCACACAGGAACAATGTCTGAATCACACCAGAGCTAAAACACCTGACACCAGGGCCATCTGCTCCATTCAATCCTCCCCATTTGGAGTCAAGGGTTGAGTGAGTCCATTATAAAGAAACATTGTAGGATCCAACCCCATCCTCCCCCCGCACTGTCTACAAACGGTCTACCTCCTAACTTGAGAAATATGCTGGTGAGAGCTGATCTTTCTCAGCCAGACACTCGTGCACATTTCCTGAATATCACCCCTGGCAACTACAGATGCACCAATGGCCAGCAGTGCAATTTCACTCAAAGCTAGGCCCTTGGGCTTTAACCACCCAAAGACAAGAAGAATCTTCTAAATTGAGGACTTAGCAGGTTAACACTTTCACTGCCACACTACAGAAGGTTAACCCTTTACTATCACACTACCGACGGTTACCTCATCACAATGTTGAAATATAAGATAAGATGTCAGGGGTCATAGCAGCACAGGGGAGGGGAGACAGGCAGGGTAATAGAGATGACAATACAAATATGTGAGAACAAGAAATAGAAGCATAAAAGAAAGAAAAGAATAAAAGGTGAGGGCCGAACAGGTGAGACATATGTTACTCTATCAATAATAACAACACAATGACAGGTGAGATATGTTTACTCTATCGATAATAACACCACAATTAGCATAATGTACACCCCCCCCCATCCTGGTATCGTATAAAGATTCTATCCTAAGTCAAACCCATGTGTAAATATATATATATATAGTAAGTAAGTAAATCTACTCAGTACAATGTGCAATACTCCATACCGGGTCTTAATCTTCCCTGGTATAAGTAAACGGATTAGGCGGTTTGTCAATAAATATGAATGAGTGATGTGTGAGTCATTGTGCATGGTTTGCCTGAGTCGATACAGGGTTCAGTGGTTAAGAGTCAACAGTTCTCAAGTTCTCCAGCTGTTGGCCAAGTCAGGCCTTGCCCACGGTTGTAGAGCCTGATGGCTACTGGCCAAGGAGATGTGTGGTGTGTCGGGGTGTGTCATCTATATCGGTATATAATATGTAGTCAAGTGTCCTTGTAGAAGAGGACGTGTCAATACCCTTCTTTTAAAGAGAGAAGCATTCTAGATCTTCATGCTGGACACCCCAACTCCTAGAGGAAGAACATGACCAAGACAATGAATTTGACATTTGTCCCTTTTATAATTTATAATCTATAATTATTGCAGTCTGCTTTATGTCTGAGATTGTCCTTCTCATTGTCTTGCCAGTTGCCACCTTATCAATTTTGTTTTGCCCATTGGTACATCAGTGTAGGGCTGGGCGATAAAACGATAACGATAAATATCGCGATAAATTATTTCCTCGAAATAAACATGAAACGTGGTCGCAAAGTTTCGATATATCGATTTTCCAAGTTTGGCTCCGCTCAGCCTCGGCTCAGCACACTCACTAACAACAACCAACGTTACGTGATGACGTGCTTACGCACCACAGCTCCAGATGTGCTACTGTTTTGGTTTAGGACTCAAGGCTGGCTAGGATAATTAGCTTGCACGGCGCAATTGTATAGTTTGGCTGGCTAGGATAATTAGCTTGCACGCCGCTATTTTATATATTTACGTGCCGAGTATGTATGTGGCGTGAATTCTGATGCCACGGTTATAGTAGTATGTGGTATACGGTGGACGTCGTTGCACTGTATTGGGGCGGAACAGAGTATTTTAGGGATATTTAGTACATTTGGAAACATGGCTGGCTAGGATAATTAGCTTGCACAGCGCAATTGTATAGTTTGGCTGGCTAGGATAATTAGCTTGCACGGCGCTATTTTATATATTTACGTGCCGAGTATGTATGTGGCGTGAATTCTGATGCCACGGTTATAGTAGTGTGTGGTATACGGTGGACGTCGTTGCAATGTATTGGGGCGGAACAGAGTATTTTAGGGATATTTAGTACATTGTCATGGGATACACTGCTCGCTCTGGCTAACGTGCGCGGACTGATGACGACATCAACTCGTGACATTCGCAGCAGAAAAACAAGTCTATTAATAGCCCGTCCATCGGCGCCGGCCATAAGAAGTTAATTAAACTTGACAGACATTATATCGACGATAATTATCGATATCGAGTTATATGAAAATAATTTTATAATTTTATCGCGATAACGTTTTTGGCCATATCGCCCAGCCCTACATCAGTGTATCTTATTCTGGTTACTTATATCTTATTTACATGTTCATCAACACTACTTATTAAGTTCCCTTAGACGTGCCTCTATTTATCAAGCCCCTTGCCCTACAGTGCGACAGTATGATGGTTTTAGTCGTCACGGTCATCATTTATGACAGACTGTAGTCACTTTGTTAATTAATGCCAATAAGGCATGTGTGGGACAGGTGACTTCCAACTGGGTAGTCATGTCGCATGACATACTTAAGGAAGCCCTTTAGTTTTGTGTCCTTAGTCTGATGAAGAGAAATGAGCTCAAAATGTCACTGATTTTGTGGCATTAATAAATTAATTGCATTTGGAGCTTCCAGTGTGCAGAATTCTTTATTTATTTTCTTATCTCCGCTCACTCTCGTATATATATTGGATGTGCTCCTTGTTCACTTTGAAGTCTACATAAAGAATCCCCATCAAAAAACATTACGCTGGGGCCATTTTCACATACATGGATCTAGTCTACCATCACCCCAACTAGGCTTAATCTGTGTTTGGGGAAGCACTCTCTGGCAGACTGAAGGACTTTACCTGTTGTTGTACCTCTTGTTGTCTCTGGTTCCAAATCAGGGCGGGTCCAGAGTTATGGATGGTGGTCAGCTCCGGCTCATTGTTCTTGGGGAAGAGCATAGGCTGCTGGACTCGCCTCAGGGGGGCAGAGGGCTCCCCACACAGAGTGCCAGAGGGCAATCCGGCTGGGGTAAGAGAGAGAGAGAGAGAGGGGAAAGGAACAGTCAGTTACTGAACCTGTTACAGAGATCGCAGAGCTGTGTGTGATATACCGCATAACCTAATAGATTGTTATGTGGTGAGCAGTACAGGCTGTTTTTGTAATTGTTTGTCAGTTGATTCACAGTGAGGGCAGACAGGAAACAGAGCGGAGAATGTGACAAAGCATGGATGAGTCACTCAGGAGACATCAGTCATAGTATATATGGATGCTTTCCCAGACATCGGTCGACTTAGCCCCCAGTCCAAAAAGTCCAAACAGTGATGGTGGAGCGCACACCAAGAAATGTCATTCTCTCAAGATTTGACAAAGCCCCAACGCGTTATGCCAGAGATTTGACAGGAATAGCATGAGAGATGAGACAGAAATCACTGAAAATCAGTGGCCAACAGCACAAAATCAGATCGCCTTCTCTCCCAGACAGACTGCGACAGACCCACTAGATCCATGGAACTCTTCCAGATAGACAAACTCCAAGTAGTGCCAAAACACACATAACCCCACACTCCACATTCTCTCCTTGACGAAAGGGCAGTAAAACACCCCACGCAACTCCACATTCTCTCCTTGCCGAAAGAGCCGTAATAAGCAGCGTTAGGCCCATGTTGAGCCTGGAAGCAGGGGAGCAGGGACTGTGCAAACTAAGGCCCTGTCCACACGTATATGGATATTTCGCAAAACGGATATTTTCAGGCTCAGTTTAAAAAATCCTCATCCACACGGCAGGGTTTTTAAAAATACCTCCGTCCAGACGTAAACGCATATAAATTGCTCCAACAAGCATGCCGGGCCATATGGCGATAAGCGATATCTCAAATACCATAGAACTGTTGTTGAACTGTTGTCCGAGTATGCGTAGTGAGCTGATTTTCATTGGCGGCAGCAACTGAAAAGTGAAATAATGTAGTGACAGAAAATCCGAAGAGACAACGGACCCAGTACTTTGTTGGCTGTGTGAAAATATTTGGAACCGTTTGTGTTAAATTGTATCTGAATCGGGAGATTATCTTCTCTCTGTCAAAATTGAAAGTGTATATCTCCTTCGCATTAAGGCTGGCTGGCAGTGCACATAGAATAGGGCATATGTTATTGAAATTAGTTTTCTCTTAATACATTGATTGCCACGCAGTATGCCCATCATTATACCCAGTCTGCCACCGTTGAAAGCCTATGGAGATGTTTACCTTCTTTGCAGGGCTATAACTTTTAAAATTGTATCGCTATATTGACATTACTATGGCCCATTCAACATCCGGATGTGGGAACGTTCTATTTTTTCATTCATACATTGTTGTGTTAATACCGTCTTGAATATAAGTATGTTTATAAGCTTTTCCAAAAACGCTAGTTATAGGCCCAAACGCATATGATAGATTATCGATTGCCGTTTCTTTCCTATACACGATTACACGCTATATTAAAAAATTCAAATGTATATGATTGGTATACATTATGCTTCATCATGCATGGAGGAAAGGGGGGGGGGGTCGTTTATAATTCCTTTATCGTCAGTAATGGCTTTATGTAGTATGGGTTGATATATTGATCAGACTGTTTGCAAACAAAGAAATGCACAATCGGGCTGAAAATAACGTTACTGTCCTCTTACCGTTCGCCGATGAGACTGGAAGAAAAAGATCCCAATTATTTGACGCCGATTGCCTAGATCCATTTCCGGTTTGTATGGCGCAATAAACGCCGAAATCATATTGATTATTGCGTTATGGAAGCGATCCAAATGCACGCCAGTGTTTGTCTGTAGTCCCGTAGCAAGATATTACTGCCGGAGGGATTTCCTCGACGCACTGATCACAACTTCCGGTCTTGAAAGTGTAACTCTTCCGACCATCCACCAGGCGGCGGTATTGAGGCATTGCAGTCTCATTCAGGGTCCCGCTGCAGCTCCGAATGAATTATGGATGCCATGGCAAAAAAATGAAATATTGATTTCAAAAACAGCTTTCGCCGTTCAACGCATGGCAGGCAAACACGTCGTAAGCCGTTTTTGGTGGTGGATGTGTTAACGAACGCATCTACAGTATTTCTATATTTCATATAGTTTTCTACTCCAGTGCGCCGTCAGACAGATTCAACCGACGCTGCACAGAGAGGCGCTTGTGGAATTCCCCATTCCTGGAAAAAAATCGGCTGACAGGCTATTTATGTTCTATGTAGGCTATCTTGTTGCAAAATAATAATAATAATAATAATAGCCTCATTAACACGTTCTGCGCCAGAACCCCCGAAAAATCTTTTATTCTTTTTTAACACATTGAGTGCCACGGACGCGTTTTGTCGTTAGTTCATGCCAACCTTTGTGTGCCCCCGACGCTATATAGCGTTTGTTTGTAGTTTTTTTTTATATTGGCGATTTGAATTCATATTTCATCAATCGAGCCTCGGGTTAGTGCTGCAGAGTCTCTCTGAGCTCAATTGGGAAGATACCGCCCCCTATCGTCTCTCCCTGTGTAACTGCACCCCATTACTTTACACTGACGAAAGGGGGGTGGCCAGTTTCCTCATTTTACTTTTCCGTCAAGGCCAACTGAAGGATCGATTGTGCTTGCTGGGCCGGTTAAACGTGTGGATTATGTATTTACAGGACCCAACGCTGTAATCAATAAGCGTGATCGATATTTGGAATGGCGATCAGGAATTGGAATAATCTTTTTGGATAACATCTGATCTCAGGTAAGGAATTTATTTTACCAGTCTTAGGATAATCAGAGCTGTTTTCACCTATATCTCAGCGTTTGCCCTATGCGTGTGGCTGTGATCGCTGATCAGGAAATGAGAGAATCGATTTTTCAGCCCGCCTCTATAGCGTGCATAAGTACACATATACTATCGATAATCTAGCGTTTATTTGAAAACTATTCATAAATAGGCCGAAAAATGACAACGTTTTTGTGTATGCTAGAATATTCCAGTAAATGCCTTTTATCACGGAATCTATATATTTTCCTGAAAAATGAGGGCTTTTCAAAATGCTATAAAACGAAAATTAACCGATTAAAAAACAATCCATTTCGACAACGTTTACTGCAAACAAGTCATTGATAAACGACAGGCAGATTAGACACATAGCCATAATTTAAGAGAGATTATGCATTCACAACGCTATCATTGAAGTGGGTCCTGGCATTTAACCATGTTTCCCATGTTAATGGCTGGCACTCAAACTGTTAATATTCTATGCTGTCTCACGGACCTCTGTGTATCATTGGGACTCATTCTGAGACGCCGAGAGTGCAATACCGGCCGAATCCTGCTAGGTGGCAGTATCACCTACCCTTTGAAACCTTATTTCACACTGTATGTTACATCGTATATGGTCCGGGTGGAGAATTTAGACCAAGCCAAGTAAATTGCTTCATCCGAGCACTTTGAAACGCGGTCAGCACACTCCATGCATATTTTGTGCCAGTTCATGTCAGGGACCCGATGGACATCAACACTGGAAATCGCGATCAGACAATTGGAATATTCTTTTTGGGATACCTCCTAGTAAAGGTAAGGACTATATGACATCAATCCTACTTTGATCCAACAATGATTTCACATCGATCCAGCCGATCAACGTATGTAGTATTCAAATAAATGTCGTTGCCAACGATCAGAGCATCAAAAAACGACCCCCACCCCCTTGATGCATTCATGATGAAACATAATACCCATTATATACCTTTGATTTGGAAATAGTAACGTGTCCAGGCGAGCAACGCAAACGCCTTTAGCAAAATTCACATATCGCTCCATAACACAGTTCCCAGGAATTAGCCAGGATCACTCTAAAACTATACAATATTCACCACGGGATAACACGCGACTATACATGAAAGGATTTATTCTTTTGTCAAATGAGCCATAGTATTGTCTCCATAGCTATAATATATATAAATATAGCCCTGCAAACACCGCGACGCACAGTGAAAATGCCTATATTTTAAAGCGTCGCGTATTTACTACAGGATGAGGATAATAGCCAGCGCTATCATTATAAAAGGAGAAACTAATTGCATTCTAATTTATGGCATTACAGTCCAGGTCTGTTAACACTTCCAGCGCCAACAGCAGAGGGCGCTGATGGCCCTTCAGCGCCAGTGCTTTATCCAATGTAGGATAGGACTCATTTGCGAGTGCTTAAAATATATCAAATATAGTAGCAATAGATCTAAATAACACGGTGATCGTCAGTGAGTTGCTTCCAGTCAACATGCACGAAACAGATAATTTTTTCATACATACATTTCCGTTTTATACCGTGATGAATATGAATATATTTCTAGAGCGTTCCGTCTCATCTCAATAAACTCCAGCAAATCGAGCTTCAATGTATTTCGTTAGAAATCGTGCCATTTGTCGCTTGATTTATGAATTGTTTTCAAATAAACGCTAGATTATCGATATTATATGCGTCATCATGGGCGAACAGAAGCGGGGTCTGAAAAATCGCTTCTCCATACTTTGGCCAGACTTCTTAGATTGATGCACAGCCCCAGCCAGAGGGATTCCAATGATGTGCAATACCATCCGGGAGACGTTAGGCAGCGGTATTTGCCCTTTGCAAGCTCAGACCCATTCCCAATGATAACATCAGGCTGGATGGATGAAAAATGAATGGATATAGCGAATAAAAGAAATATCGATTAAAACCCGGGATTTCTCGGGTTTGGCGCCCAAAGCATGGCGAGTTAACCCGACTTATCCGGGTTTGGCCTCCAAAGGGTTAACACTTAAAATCATTGGTAAACAAACAGTGCTGAAAATAATTATACACTTTGGCTGCTGTTCTGACAGGGTTAGGGTCTTTACTCTTGACTACATTTGAAGAAGAAAAAAACGCAACATTAATTCATACATTCTGTAGAGATGGATTTATGGCGTGATGTCATTGTCGGCCTGGTACCGGACCGCTCAGGCTTAAGAGGTTAACTTAATGGGGGGTCCAAAACTCAAGATTAGTTGCGGCTCCAGACCGCGGGTTGCCGATCCCTGCTCTAGACGATACGTTTAACGTGGCTACATGGATCCACTGAAACGGATATTTAAAAAAAAAATCTTCACTTGCGTTCACTAAAATGCGTTTTTGAAAATCTCAGTTTTCTTTTCCAAAAATGCTGTTTACGTGTGGATGAAAGGCCCAAACATAGAGGAAAATGTGCATTTTGCTAAATATCCGTACTCGTGTGGACAGGGCCTAAAAGACACACATGATAACAGCTGTAGTGCAGGAGGAGTGGGGAGGGACGGGACAGAGAGCTCGTCTGTGACATAGGGGAACAAAGACGGCCAAAGACAAGGAGTAGCCATTTTGGTCAGTGGATGACTGCTTGATAATGGAGTGAAGTGAATCAGCATTGTTGAGAAGAGCCTCTTTATGAGTCAACAAGAGCTCCTTCATCAGCACAGGCCCCACATTACTGAGGCTAATCAATTCCCTGGACAGTGATGAAGGACTGGCAAATGGAACAGGATTAAGCTAGACGGATGCATCATGCCATCGTCACTACAACACATATCCCATTACTTAAACCTATGGGCCTCTGTCTCGGTGAGACACAATATCAATCTAAATATTATGCCTGGTCGGTCCCAACTGTGTGGAGGCTCACAGATCAACCAGCTTAAGAGATATACACAGGCCTAAACGGCCGCTGTTCTCGGCCGAGGGCTCTTCTCTGATTACAGGGTGCCACTTGTTGCGGCTGGAAGACCCGGGATACTTGAACAAACGCAAAACACTGTCATCTAAGAGCTGGATCTCAGCAGAGACACGCTGCTGCCAAGGACACTGGTAGTGGAACAACAGCTAGGCCTGTGCTTATGGTTCAGCATCAACAGAACGTCAGCGCATTCCGACACTCTGATTGAGCGACACCACAGTGAGAAATCAAAAGCCCAGGCGTAATCTATACAACGTGGGGAGGGGAAGAGTGTGTGATTATGATAGGGCTAAGTGTGAAGTATGGACATGGCCTCTAAGTTAGGGGTTGCAACCTAGAGGACATTGTTCAAGATGGTTGCTTTTGTATACATGGGCTATGTCTCAATTCAGGGGCTGCATCCTTCAAAAGGCTGCTTTTGAAGACTGAATGCGTCACAGCGGCACGACCAAATCCAAGGCTGTCCCGTTTCCAAGGGTCCTTCAGATGCAGCTGAGAAAAAAGCAGCCTTCTTTTCCTGAATTTGGAGGATCCAATGGATGAATCCTTCGGGACAGCCAAGTATCCCAGAATGCATTTCACACCAACCGGCAGTGACAGTGGAAGGCTGAAAGCTGTTTGTATGATCTAGGACCATTATTATGTCATAGTATTAAGTTTATATTTTCTCAGGCGAGAAAGTTTAGATTCCCAACATGTGGTCAGTTTATCCAAATAATGCCTGAAATTAGCCCCAATATTTTCGGAGATGGGGCAGCTGGCCGGATGAGACCCAACCTATCTCAAGATTCCTTGCACGCCAGGTGTCGCCAACTCGAATATGAGAGTAATAGAGCTAGCATTTTAGTTTGAACTTAAAGAGCTAACGATATAAATGTCAAAAAATAACTCAAACAAACTCCTAATGGCCTTAAAACCTAAAATTTTCTTTAAAATAGTGATGCTAAGTAACTGATAGGGGTGTAACGATGCATCGATTCTAATGTGATGATTCAACTGCATTGATTTAAAAATGTTAGAATAGATTAGAATCGGGAAAACAAATTGTGTATTGTTTTTATTGGCCTATAATCCATTCATGCTGAGTGAATCAATTCCCCCAGCCACATTTGTGTATTCAACATCTTTTGGGGAATTAACTGATAGAAAATGTGGTCAAATGAAGAGATTTCATGATGCATTGAATCGTTGCCTGAAGAATCGTAATAGAATCTAATCGTTGCGAGGTTGAATCGTTACACCCCTACTAACTGACGTTGCAAACTGACATGCCTTTGTGGACCACGTCCTTCGAAGCATGCAGCCCCTGAATTTAGAGACAGCTATAGTTCCCCCCATTGAGCGGACAATGGGCTTACACAGCCACCAAAAGAGGAACTACAAAATGGCATGCTGTAGCATGCCAAAGGAAAGAAACCCGTTTAGCTACATTGGGAGTTCATATCCAGGCCAGATGGTTCAAACAATGTAAATAAACACTAGGCTTGGGCGGTATTACGGTATACCGGGGTATTTAGAAATACAGACGGTAGGGGTGGACGGTATGGTCTAAAATTTATATCACGGTATAATTTGAAGCATAGACGGTAACGGTATATATCACGGTATCATCGTTTTTGATAAAAAACATTTTTATTTTATTTTATATAATTTTTTTTTAATTTTTATAAAATATATATATTATATAATTAGACTTGTACTTGTATTATCTGCGAGACAACGTCACCACGCAACAAGCTCCACTGTCTGTGTGTACTCTAGTAGCCTCCAGCTACGGCCAGGATTCTCCGGAGCTGCACCTGGACCTATACTCGAGTAGCCTCGAGCAGAGCTACGGCCAGGATTCTCCGGCGCTGCACCTGGACCCTATTGGCATAACGTTACTTAACTGTGCTCAGCAAGCCCTCAGCTCGAATACGCATCGAATCAGTGTTATAAGACATTGATATCAGGAGCTATCTGTAGCTACTGCTAGCCGGATATATAACGTTAATACAACGCCTCAGTGAATTATTTAGTTCAATGGGACATTTCGTTTTGAACGGTGAACTAACTTGCGCTAACGTGAGCTAACAGGTAGCATACACGTCTCTACTAGACTTTGTGGAGCGTTTGTTGATGTCAGGAGCTATCGGTAGCTGGCCGACTAGATACCGTTCGGTTAGACAATGCCTCATCATGTATTAAACTAAAAGTGAATAATTGACTGGGTCATTTTGTAACGGTAGCTAAGCTAACGTTAGCTCAGGGAGACGCCGCCGTCCTCCCACTAGACTCGTGTTTACATGCGTGCGGTAGGGGCTGGCACGCCCACTGCGCGAAGCCTCCTAAATAACTTTTTCCAGTTCGCACATATCTATTATCTATGACTAATTCTATCTATTTTTCATTCATACCGTTTATACCGTATACCGTTTATACCGTCCACCCCTAACAGACGGTATTGAAAATCAATACCGTGAAAATCACAGTTGGTTTTAAGTTTCTATTTCCACTGAAACTGAGTTTATACAGGGACGGCATTGGGTTTCGGTTTCCATTAGTGAAACAGAGTTAACTTTCGAGTTGGTTGAAGTGCGTGCACACACACACAGCACGGCCAGCAGAGGGCAGGGGAGGCGGTCCGTATTTCCCCGCACAGAGCTGAGCTGAGCAAGATGCCTGTATGCATTTCCTCTATCTCTGAGCAGCTGCTAAAGCTTAAGCAATAATAATATGTTACCATTGAACGATGAAGCGTCGAAGTTAACCACCGTCACTCCAGCCCACGATGAGCTCCCTGACCACAGATGGCTAACGTTTTGTCAAACAAGAGCTAAACTTGCACACACTGTCGCATTTGGACAATTAAAGGACTGGAGTCTGTTCGGATTTAAGCAAAACCCTCGCGCCACGAGTCGACTCGCCAGTGACTTCATCCAGCACAACGAGACTACGAGACGGAGGCACTTCTTTGGGAATGTAATATAAAACGGGGTGAGTGAGTGTTGACATTTTTTAATCCTAATGCAACTGGCTCACGTTGATACGATGGTGCCGGGCTGCCGGCCGGGCTAACTAGCTACCGTTAGCTCACGTCGATACCTGGATGGTGCCGGCAGGCGGCAGTGGCACTGGCTACCTTCTGTGATTTGTTTACCTCGAGGTTGAAGAAAGTGCACTTTCAGGTTGAAAGAACGGCCCTAATCTCAACGTGTTTCAATATAAGCAAGCGTTATGTATGGTGATAATAACGAGTATATTGTTAGCTGCGCCGCCGCCCCCCCCCCCCCCCCCCCCCCCCCCCTGATGAAAATGAAAGTCATACCGTCATATACCGTATACCGGGGTATTAGGTTATCAAGGTATGACGGTGTGAAAAGAATTATACCGCCCAGGCCTAATAAACACCTGCGACTGCTACAGTAATCAACATGAACAATAATCTCTCCAGACTGAAAATAAACTGTGCTAATTGAAAACAGGCCAATATCCTTGTCCAGGTGCATCCGTGAAAACGGGACAAGTGAATTAGGATACCTGACCTGAACATGACCCAGATCTGAGAGACAAGACTAGCAGGAAAACAGCTAGACAAGCTAAAAACAGCCATAGGCTGCAGAGGTCAGAGGCCAGGGTAAATGTTACATTCTCCACACAGTGTGTGGATGCATTACATGCAGTAAATGGATTGCTACAAGTGGCTAATGTGAAGGCACGTGATGCCATGGGCTCATGGGTCAGTCAGTTCCTAGATTTTTGCTGATGGAGAATCCTCCTGCTGTAGGCTTTGCATTTTCTTGTTGGGAGCGCTTCATAAATCAACAACCTTAACCAGATGTTGATTTCATTAACATACACGAGACAGCAATGGCTGCTGCATAGTGAAGAGAATTATGTTTGGTTTAAGCTGCACCTGTATTCTTGTAGACCTTATGGTGCACACACTACGCAAGGCTACATTAATTTTTCATCCGTGCTTCCTCTGCCGTTCCCTGTGACCTTGATGACTCAGTCATCTTCGGGTCTTCAAGTCTTCCTAGTGCTGCACTCTGCTGCCTGGATCACTGAGCTGAGCTCCAATAACATACTACATGCCACATGTCTATAATATGGTTCCACGTCATCAGCCCAATCTATATGAAAATAACAATGAATGAACAAGAATACGTGTACCTGGTCCATTACTTATCAGTAGGGGTGAAACGGTACGCATTCGAACCATGTACCGAACAATACACACATGCCCCGAACCATGGAGGTCGTACCGAACGGTACGCATTCGAACCGTACACTGTTCGGTACGACCTCCACGGTTCAGGGCATGTGTGCATTGTTCGGTTATATAACGTTACGTTAGCTATGAGCTAACTAACTTTAGCCGCGAGCTTACTAATGTTAGCCGCAAGCTAACCGTGGAAACGCTCACAGAGAAGTGACTCCACGACACCAGTTCGATTAGTGGGGAAGGGGGGTATATTGACGAGGCTTGACAACAGAGGTTCAAAGATACTTTTTGATAAGAAAGTTTAGTGCTGGTTGAGCATTATGCATACTTTATGTTGGCCTTTGTCTATAATGTGGCTACAAAAATGGAAAGGTTTAATAATTTTTTGTTTGCACTAAGTTAATACTTTGACAAATCTTACCTATATTTTTCAGTCAGTTCGGTCTTTGTGTGCCAAACATTATTAAAGGTAAACTTTTTTTTTTACCAAATAAATGAGAAGCATGTTTAAATCAGCAATGCCTCCCCTCTTGCTGTACCAAAATCTCTCCTAGCTCTAACCGGTCACTGTCAAAATAATGTGCCTGATGTCAAATGGCCTCATTCTTTCAGTTTTTGCATGACTACGTCCTTGAGAATAACTGAAAAGTTGGATTATTTGTATGGTATTTTTGGAGTGTTAAATTTTTTTAAAATAAAAAACAACGTATACCGAACCAAAAACCGTAAACCTAACACAGTGATACGAACCGAACCGTCGATTTTGTGAACCATTCCACCCCTACTCATCAGTGAGGTCTTATCTCCAGATGGACAAACAGCTAGGGTCAAATAGATTTCCTCCAGTACGGCAGGGTGTTCTTCACCTATTTAACCATTGTATACCATTTTTGGGCTGTTTTGGGGGAGGGGCAGGAAATCTTTAGGGGGATAGCAGGTCAACAGTAGATGTCACATAGAAGTGGTGACATCATCTGAAAGCTGGGAACCTGAAGATTAATTTGAGATGCAGTGCTCATTGTACGTCATGGTTTTCTAGTCATAAATCTATAATAAACATTGTGTTTTGCATTTGGCATTGACATTTTGATTGTATAAGGGCTTAGAACATTATGATGGCTTTTCCCATGCTTAACTATGTCTCATAATTTGTTGCAGCAATCTTTGGGTTGATAGCATTTGTTAAACAAATTTGGTGCAGAATTTAACTATTTTTGACCACTCGAGAATCGATAAACATGATCCAAAATACCACATTAAGACACTAATACCTTGATTTGGTGACTTTTTCTAGAACTAAGACTTTTGACATTTGGGGATTTCTGTAAACATCAAATTTATGGACAATTAGATGGCGAGCACTTCTGTTCTGGAAATTGCTCTGAACCCACGCCCCTATTGTCACTATACCTAGGAAAGCCATTAATTTTATTAATCTAGTTTGTGGTTGTAAAGTTTCAAGAGGCTGTGATTAGAGGTCACAATAGGTAATTTTAAATAATAAGATCAAGTTTAAATGTTTACCCACTACAAAGAAATGGGGACTAACATCACCACATATGAATACAAATCAGGCTCATTGGATCCACAAGAGTCTCCGATTTCCAGTCATACCCAATTTATGCAATTCTGAGACTGTTTAGGGTCCCCACTCCAGTATGTAAAAATGGTAAAATACACCATTTTTAGAATAGGCTGAAAATAACACATTTGTATTGTACTACATGCTAAGAACTGCATAGGATTAGCATAAAGTGGGCATGTATTTAAAAATTAAGATGCATGGCTACCTATAATACAACCCTCTTTCATTCAGATGTCTTGAGGTGAGAGGTCATGGGAAGTAACTAATATGACATGGTTGGTATCTATGGATGGATACCTTAGGTTGTCTATGATACCAGGATATTCACTCTTGCTTTAAAATGACACAGGCTCTGAAAGACAGTCCTGCCGGCGGGATGTTGAGATCAAAGCGAATCTTCTCCCAGAGGACCGAAACTGTGTATAATTCCAAGAGTTTTCCTGACTGTGGTGGAGCATATTATCCATGACCTGAACATTTAAAATTACTCCCTGGCCCGTTTGTTTGTTTTCAACAAAGAGATAAAAAGTCTAGTTTCCACTCTAGTTGGTGCTGCTGTGGAAATGTGGCCTTGCAAAAACACTAGTATATAACCATCTAATGCATTCTGTCAGACTCCTGTACAGTGACCCAGTGATTTGCAAAGTCTACTGATATTCCATGATTATGAAATGCTCTTAGTTTCCCTGCCTGGAACACACCTCAAAATTCCACAATATTCCAGAAACTCCACAACTAGTAGGAACCCTGCCTAAAAGAAAATGTGAATTACACCCTATATTTTGTGTCTTTCCCTTGTATAATGTGCAATCCACAATGCATTTACATGGCTTAGGGCTTCTGGATGGATCCCAATAGCTTGCATTTGCTCCTAATGTACTGTTCTCTTAAAGATTGAGAAAGACTGTTCTCTCCCCCCCCCCCCCCCCCCACACACACAGACCCTACAGGCAACTTCATCCACACAGTGAAACCCCTATGCATGTTTGTCCATAAGGCACAATACACTGATGATGCACGTGGAGATAGGGTATGAAGCGAGAGAGATGGAGGTAAAGAAAATGAGGGTAGTTACTGGGTGGGTTGCCCCTCCGATGGGCATGGGGGTCGTCGGGCCCGGCGAAGATGTTGGAGGCCATCTTGTTCTTACGCTGGGAAGGCGCGTCATCGTCAGCCCCGAATGAGATGTTGGAGGCTCCGCCTGGCGGCCGCAGTACCCTGGGAGAGCAACACAGGGACAGCGGTGATCAGTTGTGATGACTTGACACACAAATCACACCTCCCTGCCCCCAGGACGATGATAAACACACTGGGGGTCCAATGGTCTCCACTCTGCTGATCAGCTGCAGCATGGCGCAAAAATCAATAGTCAATGTGGAGGCCTAAGGCTATCCACACATGGCATTCTCCATGCTACACCCTAGCCCCGCCCCTGACACACAAGCACGGTCTCTGCTCTCTAAGCTCCGGCTGTCAACCAGTCAGACAGATACTCAGTCTCTGGCCTGCAGCTGACTCCAGTCGCCTAATCTATCTCACACACACACACACACAGGGTTAGCTGGTCAGCCACTGCTCCTCTGTTGCATGGCATAGATTCCATTCCAGTGACACAGGGGGGGGGGGGGGGGGGGGGTCACAACTACAATAAATAACTATATCATCATTCCGTTATTTAATGAGCTGGAAATCAAACCAGGTGCCCTCTGGGTACAGTATGGCCACCCACTGAAATATAGGTCACCCCCAATAATTAAATACCTTTTCTAGAACAACATAGAAAGAGTGTGTGTGAAACAAGGCATGGTAAACAAACCCTACTTTCCAACGACATTCTTTCCTTCATGGGCTGAACAAAAGGGGACAGCATAATGAGTAGGGAAAGGGACGGTCGGGCCTGGAGGACAGAAATGGATGTGTTTGCAGAGCCAGTACTCGACCCCTCCTTTTGATTTCAGCGAGGAGCCCCACAGCCACCAGCTGACACACCGAGCAGCTGTCCGTCCAGCCAGGCAGATGGAATCCAAAAAACGAATTTGCTGCTAATATACTCGAGTGAGCAAAAGAACAACCACCAGACAAATCGAAAATAAGGCGGCGAGAGGAACGCATGTGTTGCATTTGCTCGTTTATTTCTTGTTTTATATTATATACTGTCCGTCACGATTGGCTAATAAAACAATGCCTAAAGCAGACTTCACCTCCCGGCCAGAGGAGATGAGCTCATGCTTTCCACACGGACTGCAGCGGCCTGGCAGCAGAGACCCCACCCTACAGTGAAACTGCTACATGTTTTCATTGAAGGAGGAAGAGGCACTAATGTTTTACGATCTGGGGGTCTGCGTCAGGAAGGTGTAGCCGGGCCCCCGGCCAAGATGGCATGCCTGATCACGCAGGGTGTGAGTGAGGCTTATTATGGTGGTCAAAATCATTTAGCTACTGAAGCAACTAACCAAATATCTGCATGCTTTTATTGAGCTGAACGCCCCCCACCCACCCAAGTCCCCGTCATGCGAAAACAGCATCATAATCTGATTTTTTTACAATGTATTACGAGATGCGACATGCTCGCTCATCAAAAACGGACCACGAATGGATTTCATTTTATTAAAAAAATGCCCCTTTGCTTGGTTATTTATTTCCCCTGTGAAGGCAGAGGAACACGTCCAGGGCTTCAGACCGACACCCTGCCTGGCTCCTAGAGGCTCTTTTTCATTCCGTCTGAGGGGGAAAGGCAGAACGAACCCAGTATGTGGGTCACTCGGTACACAGCTGCCTAGATATATATACACCCATACAAGGATAACAACGAACACCATTAGGATACATGTCTAAACTTAATTTATTACCAGGATTATCTCGTCGTATTACGTACAACGAGCCAAATGGAAGCGGGTGAGCGATGCAGTCTAGTCTGGGCTTCTTCCTACAGTTAATAATCGAATCAGTGTTACTAATTTTTTCCAAACTAAAACAAAAGGCAGTTTATAAGGCCGCTGAGGATAGTTGGGAGGACTCTTTCAAAAAGATTTCTAAGAAGTGATCCATCATTCTGTGCGTGACTCAGCGAGGAGGAGAGTAAAGTTGGGCAGGTCAGTAACGAGCCGGACAGCTCTGCTCAGCCTTCTTCTAGAATTGTGTGAAAAACTCGCCTCCTCTTAGCGGGTAATACTCTTTAAAAGAGCCTGTTTAGCGGCGGGCATGGTGGCTACACTAGTGCGCAGCGCGAAGCTATACACCACGACAGTAAGTATATAATAATTAACAAGACGGTTGAGCTAAATCCCGAACGATCCCCTGCTAGTTAGCTGGCTCGCCGTCCTATTAGCAGCCGTTAGCTCGCTGCGAGGCTTTGCCCCAAAACCCATTTCTTTTGTTTGTTCAAGAAGCTTTTTCTCATCATTTACCTGGAACTGCTCTTCGCACCAGCCTCCATTCCTTGAAAGGTAGTTGTCGTCGTCATATTATAAGGTTGTAATTCAGCCTTGGAAAAAAGGAATTAAGTGGGATTTTTTGAAACTAGAAAAAGATTTTCCTGTCGATCCTTTCCGCAGAAATGCGAAGGGACGTAGACTCCACCCGACTCTGTCTGCTGCGCACGAGACGAGGGGCGCGCGTGTGGCGCGGCCGCGGGGCCACAGGGCCCGCCCCCTGGTGCTCCGCCCGCTCTGGTTGGACTGAACCTCGCGGATCACCAATCTGGTTGGTGGCAGGTGGCGCCATTCAATGTCAGTGACCAGACCAAGCAAAGAAATCAACATCTTCATCTTTTTCCTAGACTATTATTGTTACGACATTTTACATTATTTTGAGTAGTTCCATATGCTTGAAAACAGCTCTCGCAGCTCAATTTTCTATTGTTATTGTTAAGAGATTATTTGTGCCATCTGCTCAACACTTAAGCTCCATCTGGACTTCACACATCTGAACAGTAATACCGTGCGTTTAGTGCTGGGTGCATTCAACGTTACATGATGTAATACACAGGATGGCTACACACGCACACTGGAGATTCACACACAATAATAGGAGCTTGGATAAAAAGAGAATAACTTTATTTAAACAAGAATCTTATTAGACTATACAGATGTTTAATTGGACTGAAACATCTCTTCAGGCTGTCCCGATTTTAAACTTGGCCTAATTAAACTATTACTCTAGACAAATGTCTCTCTCTAAACATCCACTACAATATAAAAAAAGATATAAAACCAATTATTTTCTGCAGATAACAGAAACTAAGCCGGATGACCAGACAGACCATTTCCAAATTAGGAATGGCCATGAACACTGAATGAAAGCCAGTCCCTTAAAACTGTAGACTTTGAGAGCAGGTTTTCTAAAGGTAGATGCTAGATCCCATGGCCCGGAAGAAAATGTTTAAATTAAAAAAAAAAATTACGTAGCGGGAGTGGTTAAAGGGGCACTTAACCAAAAAAACAATGCCGATTTATTTTGCACATAATCTCACATACAAAACTCTAAACAGGTCTGCACACATTAATTTAGTTAAGACAGTTATTGAGAGTAAATTCATTTGAATATGGGCACCAGTGATATCATCAGGGGCATTGAATCCTTGTTTTATGTTATATACAGCTCAATGAAATTATATGGTAGCAGTTCCTATAAAACAAGGTATTGCTATTTTCGATCTACGTCATTTCATGGATTTCATTATAAAGTATTCTGTATTTTGTTCTGACAAATAATAAACAAACTTGAACTTGTAATTAACACAACAGGATTCAATGTCTCAGATGACATCACTGGTGCCCATAACATTTTTTTTACTCCCAATAATAAATAAAGTCAAACTAAAGTAATGTGTGCAAATGTTTTTGGATGCGTGTGAGATTATGTGCAAAATAAATGAGCATTGTTTTTTTTAGTGAAGTTCTAAACGTCTAAAAAGGTTAAAACGATGACTTGCAGCTTTGCCAAAAACTGACGATCCCCAATAAAACACAGATGACCCTGTGTGATCTAGCATCAGCCTTTTCTAAACACAGAGCGAGCCTAGTCCATAGCTAAACATTTGGTCAATGAATTCAATAAAATCTCAGTCTATGACTCAGCCCAGTCTGTGTTGTGAGCCTGTGAAACTGGGATCGGGTCCAGTGACATTCACCACAACATGACATGAACAAACAAAATCTTTAAAAAAAAAAAAAGTCTCTTGATGGCGTTTATGTACAAAAAACAGGAAGGAAAACAAAAAGGCAAGAATGAAAACACTATACAACAGTAGTTATTGTGTAACTGTGAGAAAAGACAACCTCTTCCTTATGGCATTGCTGGGACAATAGGGCAAGTTGCAAAGGAGCAGTTAGGATGTGTTGGGATGGCTGGGCAGGAGGGTGAGGTGAGATGGTGGAGGACGTCAGGAACATGTTCTTAGTAGAGGCCTCCTGTCTGTTGCTGGAACACATCGATTGTATCTTCATCTTCCATTTCCAACTGTTAAGGGGAGAGGGGGAGAAAATATTTAAACTAAGAGACATGGCGTTCGTAATAAGCCCTAACCCAAACCAGCTGTAAACGGAAACTGTCATATTTCACCGCTCGCTCGCTTGTCAGCTTTTAGGTGTGTGGAGAGATGGAGAGGGACTGGGAAGTGGGAACATGACCCCCCCCCCCTCACGTTTCTTTGTTCCATGAGTGAGCGCCAGGCTTACCTGTGCCGGTGTGTCTGTCTCGTTTATTGGCTGCCCGTCAAATCTGAATCTGATTTGCCTCATCGACAGTCCCTGGAGACACAAACAAAGAGGGAAAAAAAAACATTGTCCCTTGTTTTAGTTTTAGATCTGGAACCTAAAAGACCCCCCCCCCCCCCCCCCCCATTAGTCAAAGTTCCCAAATCCACTGAACAATCGTAAAGGAGGGGGAGTTAGGCAGGACTTAGCATAATGTTGGCATTCCAAATCCATGTTGTTTACATTTAAAGACAAAAGGAAACATCCGATGAAAAGGAATGACGAGCGTAGGGAGAAGGAAGTGCCATAAAAAAAAAGGGGGCTAAGGCTTGCCCTACTTGCATTGGTTCCAGTGGCTGGTAGACACTTCATGCATCACAGTGACATTCCACAATGAGATTAGGCCTTGGCCAGCCTGGCTATGAGACAACTAGCTAGGAATGGGCAAACCTCACAGAATTACTATTAGATAGTCACTGGGAACTAAATGGTAAGCCCCCCCTCACATGTTAACATATGGTTATGTCAGCTTCCACGCTAATGTATGGTTTTGTTTTTACTTAATAACGAACGTTATTAAAGCTACAGTGTGGATGTTTTGTCGCCACCTATTGGCAGTGAGAAGAAGTTATCTGTGTTTGCCCTCACCACTGATACATTTTTTTTTAAATTTATTCCTTCAGCAGAGTTTCTTATTTTTATCTGGGTGAAAAAGTGCATCAGAGAAAAAGTCCGGTCCAGGGTTTCCCCATCTCTGGCAAGTAGTGTCTGTTACCACATTCACCGGTGAGGCTCAGATCAGCTTTCGATTATGTGTTTTTGGACGATAACGTTGGATCAATAAACGCGATCAATATTTGGAATGGCGATCAGGAATTGGATTAATCTTTTTGCAGAACATCTGATGTGAGGTAAGGACTCTATTTTACCAGTATTGGGTTAATCAGATGTTTTTTTCATAGCGATCACAACGTGTCTGTGTGTATGCGTGTATGACGTTAGCGCTGACCAGGTCATGGATAATAGATTTTTCAACCCGCTTCTCTAGCGTGCATAAGTACACATATACTATCGATAATCTAGCGTTTATTTGAAAACGATTAATAAATCAGCCGAAAAAATTACGTGTTTTGTGTATTCCACTAAAGGGCTATTATCGCGGAATTTCTCTGAAATTACTAGAACTCTCCGAAACTATACTCGTATTCAAAACGGTATAAAACGGAAATGTACCAATGAAAAAACAATCCGTTTCGTACATGTTGACTGCAAGCAAGTCATTGATAAGCGAGGGGTGTTTTAGACCCATAGCCATAATTTAAAGGTGACATGCATTATAAATGTCTTTTTTCAGTGTCTAGCATTGTATTATAGTAATAGGAGTTAGTATCAATGTGTCTGTGTGTCTAAATACCATATTGGCGGATTGCCGTCATTCAGGTCATTCATTTCCTGCTCCATTTTAATCAGGTCATTCAGATTTGACTCGCATGGTGACGTCACGTGGTGAGGATGGAGCGGATAGTGATCCGATTAGCTCTGTGGTTGTAGCGCACCAAACAGGGTTTGACAGAGCGAGCGAGAGAGAGGGAGAATCAGATAGACCCTCGCGACAGAGCACACGCGCGCGTTGCACTGTCGTCTCTCGGTCCGTCTCTCTCTCTCTCTCCCCCTCTCTATCTCTATCTCTCTCGATTCGGGAGCATACTAACGCCCCGTCTATAGCTGTAGCGCACGGCACAGTGGAAGACTTCCTCAAACGGGAGAGAGAGAAAGAGAAGGGGACCTGCGTATCTCGCACGCAGCTGTGTTTACACAGTGTGCTCTCTCTCTCTGCCACTCGCAGACTGTGTGGATGACTGTCACTGAAAGTGCTTATGGGCGGAGCCCAGCCAATAACAGGCTGAAATCTTGAGGCTGGAAAATGATGCTTTAGAGTACTCCATTAGAAATATAAAACAATGATTTTTATTTTATTTTTTATAAATAAACCTTACAGATGTCTTCCATAGACTCACAGGAATTGTGTAAAGTTGCCCAAATAGTGCTAGGAACAGCAATGCAGGTCCCCTTTAAGATAGAGTTTAAGCGTTCGCAAATATCCCCGACCTCCCATTGACTAAAGCGCTGGCACTCAAGGGGTTCTCTGTGCAAAGGGGCGTGGCACCCAATGTGTTAATTGACTGATATCAATTCCTGTCTCCTAAGCCGTTCAGCCATTGTGTAGTGTGATGTGTGCCGGGTGCCAGTGTATGTGTGCCCAAGGTTGGGTGCTACCAGTGGTGGTGAAGGAGGCAATTTCCACCCTACATTGTAAAGCGCATTGAGTGTCTAGAAAAGCGCTATATAAATGCAATTAATTATTATTATTATTACACAGACACTACTCTGGTATATTGAGAAATACAGAGAGTCTGGTAGTGATGGGCTTACTCAGCATCGTCTAAACCTATTTGGCAAAGGCTTCAATGTAACAGACGTTCCTTTATATGTAAAAGTTCTGCACTGCAGCTTTAAGTACAGGGAGAGGAGGGGAAGAAGTGGAGCCTGAAGAGATGGGGTTTCAGTCTATGATGGAAGGTGGGGGAGTGACTCTGCAGTCCTGACAGAAGAGGAGAGATCACAGATTCCTCTGCTTCAGGTCTGGAAGGAGAAGTCTAGTCTATGAGGAGAGAGGTTGCCAGGTTGCCACAGGGAAGGGGAGCGTCCAGTAGCAGAGCCCAGTAGGGCTGTCCTCCACTAAAGACATTCGACTAATAAGTCAAGGACTTACACTTTTTCTGGAAATAACCCATTCAGTATGGAGAAGGAAAAAAAACTAAGAATGACTAATCGACTAACAAATCTTTGGCTGACTAAGACCAAACCAATAATTAATGGACTATGAGAGGGCAACAGCCCTAGGGCTAAGGGGCCGAGCTGGGGTGTGCAGGGCTGTATCAGGATTTGGGAGATAGGTGGGTGTGGTTTTGCTTTGTAGTCTTGTAGGCCAACAGCACCAGAGTTTTGCAGGCAGCTGCTGGGAGCCAGTGGGTGGAGCAGAGGAGGGGGAGTGATTTGCTGACTATGACCGCTATCTCACTCACACACTTACAGCACATTCCTGAAATTTGGGGACCTTTACTTTTTTTGGACTGCTTTCTCTCCTCAAACTCATACACATTTACACACCTGAAAAAAAGTTTGTACTTGTGTTTTGTATATTTTACTTGCTTTTAATTTGAGTAAGGTGCCATCTCCACAACCATGTGCAATTTGATTTTAATGTGTGCATGGTCCTGGTTTTACTTATTACTCCCCATGCGGGGAGACATGGGTGAATTTGGCAAGGCTTAAGACGAGGCAGGAAGCAGCCTTCTGGATAAGTTATTATGTGGGTCAATATGTGAACGTCAGGCGTCGCTGTGTTCACCATGTTACTGTATCCAGAGCTACTCCTGACTTCAGCAGGATTCACACCAGGCTTTTCTCTGGGCTCATAAATTAACTAGGATTCTTGGCGCGACGGGACCTTGAACATGACAGGCAGAGATTCACAATGGATTTCACTTTGTTCATTTTCAACCGTGAAGACTAACTAATCAGTCGCAAGAAATTAACTATAGAGAAATCCAGCGTTGCTATATATTCGACCAGACAAGTAGCAATAACAAATCGTGCTCGTTGACGGAGGGTACGCGCACAGGCTTGCTCATGAGGCTTTGGGCACTTTGTTCTAAGGACCAGCTGGTTGCTTATAACTAAGCCTAGTACCTAAAGCCAGCATGTAGCGCAGGCACCCTGCTGAAAAGTGTAGACCTATATTTCCCCAAGGGGAGTAATAAAGGAACACTTGATTTGACTTACATATGACCTTTATTTCCAGACAGTAGGCCATTTGTTCAAATGTAAGTATGGGGTAGAAAGACTGGTAAAATGTGGGTTTTACTTCAAATCTACAGTAAAGAGACTATATTTACCAATAAGTGATAGCAAAAGGTGGCGCTAATCCCCCACTCAATCTGCCATCTGCTGGTAGACCTATAGCTTTCTAGCATTAAAAGAGATGAACAACACTCTGGAAGGAATATACCCGATACCGATCAATTATAATTCACGTCTGGTCGATGTTAGCATGGTGTTATTCACTGTCAAAGATGATTTTTTTTTATATTCTCCTTTGGTTCATTACAATTTACTCAAGCCTAGTAACAGACACAATATTTCTGACACTGGGAATACATTCCCTGCGATCCATGGATGTCCCTAGATACCAAGAACATGCAAATGGACCTTGTAGAAGTGGAGCAATCTTTAATTTACTTAGGCATATATTTTTAGGCGAATCTTCTGAAAATATGGCTAGGGCTTAAGAGGTTAAGAACTTTAATATACTTGAAGTGTGCACTGTGTTGCTATATTATCTAGGAAAATGTGAATATTGGATCGGCATATAACCAATATCTTTTTGATCTACTTTTTCTAGGTTAGGCCATGCCTCCCACAGGTCAGCTGCAATGTGGACCAAGCCTTGCATCACGTGTCCCCTCCGGTACACGAGGAGGCAGCTGTCGCATCTTTTCACCTGTACAGCGCGATCTCTCAGCGGCGAGGGTCTGCGTGGGAGGGACACGCCGCCCTCATTGCTTCCTGATTCTACTGCGCAGGCGCACCAACCGACCTGTAGGAGTCGCTGTCCACAACGTCCGATCCCCACCCGCCAGCTTCCCACCCCCTAATACTGCCAATTGTATTAGTATGAACGACCAGCCAAGCTGGTAGCAATGCCGAGAGCTGCACGTACATGTGTTATTTAGTTAGGCCTACTGGAGATTTTCGTTAACATAAGTAGATTTTTCGTTTTTGTTTATTCATCAAGTTTATATAAATAAAACCATGTTTAGAACATGTTTGAGTTTGTTAAATACATGCATTTGATTTTTTTCAAGTGGTGAGTTTTTTAGTTGTTCCCTTATTTCTCGCTACATATCAAGCCTGCATCATTAGTAGTGGAAGCAAATTAATCTGTCCACGCTGAATAAAACCCTCTACTTTTCTTTTTTATTCATTTATCCATGGTTAACTTATTGGGGGGGTCCGAATCTCAAGATTAGCCACCTGCAGATGGCAGGGAGAGGCGCGGGGTGTGCCGTATATTTTAGTTGATTAAATATTAAACACTTTAATTTATAAAATTTTATTAAAAAAAGCCGTCATTTATTTCCATATTATTATTATTTTTAAAACATACAGAGCCACTGCAGAGTGGCTGAAGAGCCACATGCGGCTCCAGACCGTGGGTTGCCGACCCCTACTCTAGACTATGCTACATGGATCCACTGAAACAGAAAAATCTTCACTTTAAAATGCGTTTAAAAAAATCTGTTTTTTTTCTTTCGAAAATGCCGTTTACGTGTGGATGAAAGGCCCAAACGTAGTATAAAATGTGCGTTTTGCAAAATATCCATATTCGTGTGGACATGGCCTTAAGGCCTCTACATGCTACAGCAACTTCAAAGAAACTGCACCACAACATCGACAAAGCAAAGGTGTTGCAGACACTCTGCCTTTATGCTTCTGCAACATCGACGCACAGCCTAATGTAACATTGTACCCCGTATGTAGCTAGGTTCCCTAGATAGATGACACTTCCCTTCTCAACCAACCCATTGATAACAAGCAGAAAAATAAGCATAATTTTTACTTCCGGGTGGGGGGTTTCAAAATAAAAGAGCGACGTCTAAAAGCACCGTAAATACGTTTATTTTTTACAATATCTAACGTTACACGAACCTAAACTAATCTAAAGTTAGTTTAGGTTCGTGTTAACATTAGATAATGTACAAAATAAACGTATTTCCGGTGCTTTTAGACGTCGCTCTTTTATTTTGAAATCCCCCGACCGGAAGTATTATAGTGTCTGTTGCTAGCAGCTTAACTTTTGTCGGCCGGTTCTGTGCTTTTTCGAGCTAACGTAACGTCATTAGTTTCCAATGGAGAGGAGAGAAAGACCTCGGCTCACATGCAGCTCAAACTACCTGTTGGAATAAATTAATTGATTGATGTTAACTTGTCCCTGTGTGTGTCCAGTCATTTCGACTAGCAAACGCTGTATTTAACGTTACCTCAGGATACCATTGTATTTAGTTGGTTAGCTATGTAGCTAATGTGGATAGCATTTTGTATAGCATCAATGCTAGCTGGCTGGCTACAGCTTTATTTACTAAATTATGGAGGCTTTTTAATCGTCAAGGTAAGAGAGGATTTGTCATGATCAACTGAAGGCGTATGCTATGGAACAATATGTGCTTGGGTTTTCAGAAAAAGGCCAGCTATGACGCTAATTATTTAGCTAATATTGATAGCATAGCTTGCTGGCTACAACAATGGAGGATGGTATTCCTCGCTGCGGGACCAATATTATTCTATGACAGCCCCGCCCCCATTCACTACCAACCAATCACTGCTACGCAATATCAACGCAACGGTTGTTTAGATTAGACTTTGGAGACAGGTACGCAACATCCTCGCAACAGTCTACAAGACCCTCTGCAACAACCGCGTTGAAATCGCGCCGATGTTGTGTTGCAGTTGCTTTGAAGTTGCTGTAGCATGTAGAGGCCTTTACGGCCCAAACACACAGAACGCGGGCGTGAGGCGGGTGGGCTATCAGCGCTTCACTTTCGCTCCCATGTTAACGGGCATCGCTGTTTACACCGGCCGCGAGCGGGCGGGCGACTCGCAAGCTGGAAGCATATTTTTCCGCTTCGGTTGGATTCAGAGGCATGCGCCACGTGCATTTTCACAGAAATACTCAATATCTGCATTATTACCACACATATAGATGTTGTTCAACCAGCTGTGTCTGTATCTTTCCCAATACAAATAAACCCTACTATACTTTTTCAGGAGTACAGTCACACTGATTTCATTCTAAAATTCTAATTAATTAGATAATAACGGGTTATTAGATTAGATTCGGTTTATTGTCATTACACAGTACAAGACAGTGCAATGAGATTGTGTACGTCCAACCAGGATGTGACAATCAACAGTCGGTTGCAATGTAAGACACATATAAATAAAACTGTACAGTAAAGTGCAATGGTTAGCACAATGTGCGATGGTGAGATTTTTTTTTTTATATTATATTTAAATAAAGTCTACATAAGCTATGGGCTATATATACACAGGTATACAGTGAGGTGCAGTGGGTAGAGTTTTGATTAAGAAGTCTGACAGCTGAGGGGAAGAAACTATTTGTGGTCCTGTTGGTTCTGCTGTAGCGTGCCCCAGAGCGAGCACCCCGCAGGCGGGTGAACAGTCCATGGTTGGGGTGAGATGCGTCTTTGATGATGTTATACATGCAAAATGGACAATAGAACACTGGAACTGGAAATCAAATGGGGACTGACTTCGCATATAGACTAGGCATTTACAGCTGTTCCAATGTAAATGTGCCTTCCTCCGTGTGCTTTCGCCCGCTCTGAAGTCGGACTCTGTGTGGACGTCCAAGCAAGCTGTTCTCGCACGAAATCCGCGAGTGCCTGCACGCGCCCCTGATGCGTTTCAAGCATTAGAATCTGGTTAAGCACATCATCTCCTATAAGTCACTCTGTTGGTTATTCCACAAGAATTTGTGTGGGTTGTGGCAATGGAAGTGGCCTATCATTTACCTATCGCAAAAAGGTAGTGGCTATTGCGGATTCACGCTTGTTTAATGTCTTTGAAACTGTGTTAGTTTGTTCAGTCCGAGCATTTTAATGAGAATGTTACATCAATCAATGAAACAATCTGACATCAAGGCCACCGAATCAACCCTCCCCTTAATTGGCTGATATCAATCCCTGTCTCCTGAGCCGTTCAGCCATTGTGTAGTTGTAGTGTGATGTGTGCCTGGTGCCAGTGTATGGCAGCCATTGAGCCTCCAAGGTTGGGTGCTACCAGTGGTGGTGGTGGTGAAGGAGGCAATTTCCACCCTACATTGTGGGGAGCGCTTTGAGTGTCTAGAAAAGTGCTATATAAATGTAATGATAATTTATTCATGAGTCATTCCTTTAATGCAGGGGTCAGCAACCTTTACTATCAAAAGAGCCACTTTTCCGCCGCCCCACAAAATAAAATGATCAGGGAGCCGCACAACCTATTTACCCTTAAAATTAAGATAACACAGTGTACTGTATAACGTTTTATATATCCCCAAGCATACCCCACATTTAGCATAAAACTCCTGACAATTGCATACCCAAAGTAATTTGCGATTTATTACTTTATACTTATAGCACACAGTTTGTTGCATTAACACTTTCAATGCCCAAAACGTGATAAGACGTTTTATCAGCCCAATGCCTGAATACCCACGACTACAATTATCGTTTTATTTTTTTATTAGCGATCTGAATTCATATTTCATCAACCGAGTCTCCCGTTGGTATCAGGGCTGTACGCTAAGCTTTTTCACTAGGGGCATACTTGCCCCTAAATGAGAAATTTAGGGGCAAAAAATATTTTTTAGGGGCACATTTTTTAATAACAATTTTACCATTATTCAAAAAATATGTTCCTCCTGCCTCATTACTGTTGTCCTTTTATTTAACATTTAAGTGCGTTTGTTTTCAGGTTTGTATCTTTTATAATGAACCAACTGAGAAAGTGTGTAAATCACTAATAGAACAAAAACAACAAACTGTGTGTGTGTGTGCGCGCGCTTGTGTAGTGCTCCTTGAATGAGATCACCACAACACACACACACCATTGCATTAATCAGGAGGACAAGAAACTCTGCATACATTTGTTTCACAATGAAAAGTGCTTTAGAAATCAAATGAATTATTATTGTAAATAACCCCATGAAAGGGTTATTATTTGTATGGGTAATTACCTGCTTCATATTTGTGATGTTACTGGTTTCAGTGTGTGCCTAAAGTGATCAATGTGTTGGGCCGTTTATAGAGATCTATGCCAATTAATGTTTATATATATCCGGGACTTTTTTTAATAAGAATTGAGAGGTATTTGTATATGTGACCTTTATTTTGAAAACCGTGTTGCGACGCAACCTTATTTACATTTGCGCTTTTGACAGTGAAATGTTCAGTCCAACTTAGCTCGAAGGAAAGACTAATCAAAAAGGTTTAATTGACCCGTATGAGGCTCTTACGGTAGGACTTTGATTGTTTATAGAAGTGGAATGTAATACTATGCTAAACGAGAAATAAACAGTGATTTTACCAGCAGTAAAGTTGCAAGCCACTTTCATTTCATAATATACAGGGAACCGTGACAATTATTAGTATTATCTTATTTGCATATTGTCTCATTATTAGATAGATAGATAGGTTGATATTTTATAAATTTAAGTAGACAGTATTTCACGTCCTAATAGTGGGCTGCTACTACTACTCACCTAATGCATGATGGCTGAACCTGAACGTTAGAAGTGTCCGTGTCCCCGTCAATCAATCATCACATCATCACGTCAATCATCATCATCTTATCATCTCTCCACATCGGATGTGGTTGTCATAAGATGGACTGATATCCACTCCGTTGTTCTTGCAGAGCAAAATTTGCGACTTAAATGTATTGAAATGAGGTGCTTCTTTGACGATGCAATAGCCCATATTGAAAGGAAGAGAGGCCACATTCAGTTTCGTTTTGCTAGGAATTATGGGATTTGGTGTTGGATGTATAGACTACGCAGATAGGGACATGGTCTTTAATCGCACGATAGACTACAAGTACCAAGTATATAGCGTGACCCAGATTCACTCCACACGCAAATCTTTTTTTTCACTCAGGCTATCGGTGATCGCAGTAAGTTCATTCATTGCCGACAGATTCTTTCATAGCACCACGACATTGTGTCGCACTGTACAGCCTTGGTTGTAGGCTAATGTTTTTTTTTTTTTTTTTTTTTTTTAATGTATCCAATTTGTATGGATTAATTTAGGAGTGAAATGCGAATGAAGGGTTGAAATCACAACTCGCAACGTTGCTCCCAAATAATATTTCCAACTCGCAACGGCCAAATTAAGGGGCAATTTGCGACGAGATCATCGCAGTGTACAGCCCTGGGTATGCAGCCCCTGTAGGAGCTCAGATGTGAAAAAACCGCCCCCTATCGTCGCCCAGATGGTAATGCACCCTTTTGGTTCGCCCTATGTGTGTGTGTGTGGGCGATCGCTTTGAGGAAATCAGAGAATCGATTTTTCAGATCGCCTATATAGCGTGCATACGTACACATATACTATCGATAATCTAGCGTTTATTTGAAAACTATTCATAAATAGGCCGAAAAATTACAACGTTTTTGTGTATTCTAGAATATTCCAGTAAAGGGCGATTATCATGGAATATTTATATTTTCCTTGAAAACTAGGGCTTTTCAAAATGCTATAAAACTAAAAGGAACCGATAAAAAAACAATCCGCTTCGACAATGTTGACTGGAAAACGAGTCATTGATAAGCGACGGGCAGATTAGACACATAGCCATAATTTAAAACATAGATTAGGCGTTATTAACGCTAACATTGAAGTGGATGGTGGGCATTCAAGCGGTAAATCAAGATTAAGCTTGGGCTCTGAAAGTGTTAATGGGATTATAAAGCAACAAAAAGATTTTTTTTGACTTTTTATTGCTCTTTTTACATGTTATAACAAAGTAAAACCTCAAACTCTTATGAAGAGGAGAAAAAATACTGGCTGTGTAGACCTATTTTTTTAATAAAACAGAAGAGGAGACAAAACACTGGTGTCTGTAGACCGACTTTGAAATAAAACCCTGAACTGTTCAGGTATATTTGAGTCCTTCCCTTATTTGTGGAACATTTATAAAATAAAAAGTATTCCACTTTGAAAAAAGACTAGCATGTGTAGACCTACTTTGAAATAAAACACAGAAAAGGAGAAAAAACACTGGCATCTGTAGACCTACTTTGAAATAAAACCCTGAACTATGCAGCTCTATTAATCCTTCCCTTATTTGTGGAAAATCTATCAAATAAAAAGTTAATTTTTTTGGGCCAGGGAGCCGCAGCTGATTGGCCGGAGCCGCAGGTTGCCGACCCCTGCTTTAATGTAATACTTCACCTTCACAGCATATTAATAGCATGCACACCTCCACAGAAGTTCAGGAACAGTCAGCCCCCTACATTAACTGCTGCAAAGATCATAAAAGATCACATAGCGATTATTTCAGCAGATATTGTGATTGTGATAAAACTAGCAATATAATTTCTTATGGTCTAGTTTTACGTTTAGAATCTATGTCTCCTTTTCATGTAATTTGAATCTCTTTCAGTAGTATATTGTAGGAATACATTAACCTGCCAGACTCTTCTCAATCTCACTTAATCAAATATATTTAAAAGAATGTCCATAAGCCTATTCAGCTTTTGTTATATTACATTTTCATATTCAATATAAATGTGATACATTGTTTAGCCCTAATTGATAGTTTGGCAAATAGACAACTTTAGTTCAGGGACTAAGCCACAATTGGTGGATGACCATTCATGAACTCCCATAGAGGACTTCATGTAGTACTTTTCTTTTATCGTTACCTCCGATTTCATTTTTGAAATGTGCTCTTAATTGTTCCGATTGAAATACATTTCTGTATTAATTAACGCACTACAACATTTATGAATGTAACGACTCGACGACACATGAGTTGAATTACTCTGAGTATTTATCGAGTATAAATTTATCGAACGAACAAATAGAGGTACAGTGTGAGATATTGCGTTTATTTATTTTTTTGTATGTGAATGTGACAAGATGCAACAATAAAACTGAATCTGAATCAACGCCTCCAGATGGAAAGTACTGCAGGCTAAAGCTTGTCATGCTCACCTGTCTGTCACAGTAGGCCTTCATGAGTTTACTGAGCGGCGTGTGCCTCTTGATCTTGAACTGCACTACGGAGCCGTCCTGTCCCGCCACCTTCAGGTTTATGTGGTCATTGTTTTCGGTCTTCACTCCCTCCTGTGGGACAGAGATGTGGAGGGAACAACGTTAGTTTAACACAAGTTCACATTTTTGTCCAAAAAGGGCAATGTGTGATCTACAATTAAATGTGCAACCTATTCCACAGCACTTTACAATTCAAGTGCAATAAAATTAGGACATTAGCACACTGACACTGGCACAAACACCAGGAACTTTAACACTTGATACCTAAAGCACTTTAAAACCGATAGTCCCCCTATTTCCGGGTTTGTCTCGCCACGTCGCACATTATTGTGTTGTCATCGTCAGTTTCACCTATTGTCTGTTTTTTTATGGTTTGTGTAGTTTAGTAACTCGTACATGTAGCCTACTGTTGTCTGTTCTTGTGATTATGTTTGTGTACATTTGTAATTTGCCTGATCAACCTGCTGCTAAGGGAGTACAGATGGAAATGAGCCTCTGGCTATAACCTGGCATATTTACATGAAAGTGTTCATCAATATTGTACTGTCCCTATTTTTAAATAAAAATAATATATACAAATAAATTAATAAATACATTTTTAACTGACCTTATTGTGGACTGGTAATGTATCTGTGGCTGCCCAATGCATCCCATCAGTAACAGACCCATACACCAGTCACACTATACTGTGGGTGATAATATGATGAATTGAAAATGGGGGACCCTGATGTAAACAAGACGAAAGTCTTTCTCTGGTCTGCATCCCCTTAACAATTATATGTATTGAGCTGTACTGTACTGTACCCATTCTGCAATCTGTTAATAAAGTTTTCAATCAATCAATCAATCAATCAATAAAGGCAGAGACCCAGCTAGACTATAGTCCACTCCAGACATTAGGATTCAGTCAGGGACACAACACGACATGAACGATATAGTAGGAATAATTTGATAATAATCTATTAAATCCAGGGGGCAGGTTGATTTGGCTATATCATTATGATCAATAATAGTCATGCATTAATTTTTGCACCACCATGAACCAAGGTGAACTGTGCTGAATTACAGAGCTGCCACACATCCAACTTGACACAGTCGTGTGAGGAGGCTGCTGCTGTCCGGGACTCCGGGTCTCTCACACAGTCACACTCACTCACTACTAGCTTCAACAACAACAATAACAATAACAGTGGTCGCGCGGAGCTAGATTTGCCCCGTCGTTTAAATTAGTCAATAAATGGAACAGATGTGCAAAATCAACACACCCACACACTTTTGTGAACAAATTGTGGCATGCGGTGGCGACATGCGAGAGAGGACGACGCCAGGCATGAAGGCAGCCGGTTGGTTGTCTTTTCAATCAAGCAAGCAGCAATCTACGCGCTCATGGCTGCGCGTTCACAAGCCTTCCGGTGTATCCAAGTAGCAGCAGCTAGCTGAATTAGCTAACTTAATTGCCCACAACTTCAATAACATAAAATATAGACTGTGAAAATAGCAACTTTTTCCTCTAGTCCTAATGTCCGTGATAGGGTAAAAAAAACGATATCTAGACGCGTTTAAAAGAAACTCACCTTAGGTTTTTCATCAGCCATGGTGTCTTCTTGCGTTTCTCTACGCCGCCACACAAAGACTACGGGTACGCGCACGTACTCGTCCCCGCTTAAAATATTCGACCAAACGTGCGCGAGCATGTGTCCGCGCGCGTCCACTGTACTCGTCTCTGAGTGGCTGTGATAGTCACGAGGGGCAAAGCGCGGTCTCGGAATGGGCGGGAGGGTCACAATGCGCGTTAAAGAAGCTTTCAGCAACACATGCACGCGCATTTGCCATTTTAGTCCTTTTGTTTCGTTTTCTTTCGAGGTTATGCCCTAAAAATGCCACCACAGACTGTTCTGGGGCCATGTGATTGATATATAACAACAGTTATCTTATCGGTGTGAATGGTACAGAGGATTGGAATCTACATTTTTTTCTTGTATTTTTTTTCCATGGAGAAGGATCCCCAGTGGCCATCTTGTTTTTTTTAATGTCATGACGAACATGTACATGCACACTGATTTCACAGATACTGGACTTCCATATGATATTATGACTTCATGTGTTTTAAAAAACAATAATATAGAAAAACCAACACAAATATATAACAAAGCAAATAAATCTTGGATTTTGCATGTATGTGTCAGTAATACAACAATTCATAGTTGGATATTTACAATTACCTCCCCTGCATCTGGTGGTAAGATAACACGTTTTATCTTGTTTTAATGGCAACAAAATAGTCCCTTTAATTGGAACAATGTGTTGTTCTATTCAGGCAGGCATGGCAGTCCTACTGTATGACGTCAACATGCGCCGGGGGTCCTTGGACTGAATGACTGAGGCGCGGAACTTCTGTAGTTCGTGTTCTGAAATGTTTATTGGCGCTCACGTTGTGCTTAACTTACTTTCCAACATTGAATCGTCTTATTATTGATCACACTTCTTCGTAATGGAGGAGGTAGATGTCGAGCCGACAATTACTGTAAGTAATGAAAGCCTTAACGTTCGCTCCATGGCTAGCCAGACTACTGTCATCACCATGTACAGTAACAGTACATCACTAGGTTGGCTAACAAGTTACTCTGGAATATGTAACGTCAATTAGCTGTTCATTTAGCTGAGACTGAACTAATGTATCAGTAACTGTATAACCTTTATATGTTTGGCTTTCAGTGTGTAACGTTAGTTCTAACGGCATTACTGGTCTCCATCCCCTTAACAATTGTGTGTATTGAGCTGTACTGTATTGTACCCATTCTGCAATCTGTTAATACAATTTTCAATCAAAACTGTCGCCAATGACCCTGTCATGATTAATCTCCTAGTATATACCTGGAGTCGGTAATGACGAACACATGGGATTTGTGTGGGGTCCTGGAGATATCCTGGTCTATGAGACAATTTATAAAGCATCAGGTAACTGTACACACAAACAACATGACGTTTACATATCAAATACCTTGACTAGAGGTATACACCACAAGGTATGTTCTCTTCCTCTAATGACTCTTTCCATCTCCTGTATCCACCCCTTCCAGGTGGCAAAGGGTCGGGCTGCCCCGTCATTCATGAGGTCAGGAAAGATGAGGACATCTACTCCCCCATTTTACGCAAGCTCTTCAACGAGTCCCACCACATCTTCGTGGGGCTGCAGAAGATCAGAGAGGACCTACCCAGCAAGAACAAGAAACCCCAGTAAGGTCTCACTCACCTGACTGGGGACACGCTGTCTTCAAATGCATTTGACCCTGGTTCTGGGCTGGCCACGCAACACAAGTCTTTTTACAGAATAGCAGCCCAAGTTCCCATGCAATGAATATTCAAATGTTTAGAATCATGTTTTCTTGTTAATTTCCTTCCTCTGCAGATTTGTCAGTATTAGTAAGAACTACAGGTCCGTGATTCGCGCCTGCATGGAAGAACTTCAACAAGTTGCAGGTGTGGTGTTGCAGCATTATGATAATAACATTGATATACCGGTAACATCATAATACATCAATGATAATAATATCTTAGATTTATATAGCGCCTTTCAGGAGACCCAAGGTGCTTATTAGTAAGCCGATGAAAATGATAGTAACTTTCACCGTTGTGATCCTCAAAGATATGGTCTTTTCCTCACATTCCTCAGTTTCTACACAAGATGCAGAGTTGGCCACGCAGTACGGAAACCAGGTATGGAAACGTGTCTGTACTACACATTGATTGTAATAGAAATCACTAACCTCATGTCTGCTCTGGTAACGGGTGGTTAAAGGAACATGCCAACATTATGGGAAAATCACTTACCGTCTTCTCCAGAATCATACAAGAAGATAGATACCAATTTCCTCTGTGTTAAATAGAAAGCTATCCATCTGCAAGCTAGCCCATTTTAGCACAAATTAATGGAAGCAGATACGGACCAGCTAGCCTAGCTGTTGGCCAAAAACACATCTCCCGCTAGCAGGGTTCGCACAAGGTCCTTGAAGTGCTTAAAGTGCTTGATTTTTGACAAAAAAACAGTCAAGGCCTGGAATTCCTAAACAGCCCATTTTTAACAAAGTGCTTAAAAAGTAATTGAAATTCAAATCAACCATTCGCATTGTTTTTCATGATAAAAATTGTTCTGAATCAAGATTATTATTTTTTATTTAAAGTGTAACTAATAGTCAGAAATTGGTTTTAAGCCATAAATATTGGATCCGATTATTTTTCTATAAAAAACAACATTTAAAAGTGAATTGTATACTTTTAAATGCCCTTTTTAAATGAAAAATAGTGCTTAGGAAAGTAGTTGAAAGTCCTTGAATTTCATTTTGCAATGTCTGGGAACCCTGCGCTAGGCTAGTGGTCCATATTCGCTTCCATTCATTTGTGTTAAACTAGGCTAGCTTGCAGCCGGATAGCTTTCTACTGAAAGCACAGACAGGAAATTGGTATCTATCTTTTTGTATGATTCTGGAGAAGACGGTGAGCCCATTTCCCATAATGTTGGCGTGTTCCTTTTAAGATTCTAATATTTACTCCATTTTAATAATTTTTTGGGTAGAAAAAAAGTACACTCTTCAAAAGTGTGTGTGTGTGTGTCATGACAGCTGTCGATTCTGCTGGCCATAGAGCTGATCTGGAACCTGTGTGAGGTGTTGTTCATCGATGCTGCTCCAGGTTAGAGTCTAATAGTCAATACTGTTGTCGGCTAATATGATTTTTTATTCTGTTTGAGCAATCAAACTTTCACTAGTGAGTCTTGTTTTTTGTTTGTTTTTTATTCTTCTCTGAAGTCTTTATTTTTTATCTGTGTGTGATGCCTCAGCGGGCTCCTTGCTGCTCCACCTGCTGGACTGGGTGAGGCTGCACAAGGCTGATGTGGATGAGAAGGCCAGAGAGGTGCTGCAGAGTGAGAGCCCCGCAGAGCACCATGCTTACTGGGATGTGGTACGTGCAACACACACACACACACACACACACACACACTGCCGTGCGAATAAACTTAATTTATTATCGGCCAAAGTAATTTTTAGAATATTGCTCTCCCCAAATGAAGAATCTCATTTTGTTGTTTTTGTTTCAGTTTTTTGGGTAACTCATTCACTGCCAACAACGATTATACTCGTTATTGGCCACCAATCGTTGAACGCCAACAACGAGTATACTCGTTATTTGATTGTTATTTCTTTTATTCGATATTTCTATTCATTACAGGCCCACTGACTAGGGGTTAACATTGAGAATCGCATTGAGAATGCCTAGGTGCAATACCGGCCGCATCACGCTAGACGGCGGTATCGAGCACCCTTTCTTTTCTTTTTTTAAACTTTGGCCATTCCCCTGGCTCTTTTATGTGTTTATCACATTTATACTGGTCAAGGATGACCGACAGAAACAGGCTGAAAGGGTTCAGATGGGGGGGAAGACACTCTGGGAAAGGCACGGCTGCAGTCGGGATTCGAACTCGCTAAGCCCCAGATCCGTGACGAGCACGGTTGTCCACGGCGCTGAAATAGCGCTCGCGGTACGTGGTGAGCTACTGGAGCTCCCCTCGAGCACCCTTTCTAACATTGTATCCTGGGCTGTGGGATGGCCAAGGGTTTCGGGTTACATTTTTCCTTGTCGGGCAAGACGAATGGTTCGCCGGTTACATTGAAGCCCGTCAAATATGCCCGATCCATATGTTATGGTGGATTATGCCGTCGAGCAAATGGACATTGGATATACCAGATGGCGATCAAATAATTGGAATATTCTTTTTGGATTACTCCCGGCCACAGGTAAGGGTGATTTGACGTACATTTTTGCTTGATCCTGCAATGCTTTCATACTGATCGGGCTGATAACCGCTTTTAGTGTTCAATGCGAATACCGTTACTGACAATCAAATAATCAGAAACGACCCCCCCCCCCTTTCATGCATTCATGATGGAACATGAAACAATGGAACAGACCATTTTAACTGAGGGGTTGTGATATATTGTAATGTATTTTAATGTATTTATTTGTATGTATTTTAGTGTATTGTAACCAATACTGATTCCTACTGTGTTTTAATTATTGTACTATGTCTTAATTGCTTAAGTGCTCATGTCACCTGCCCCAGAGACTACAGTTGAAAATTAGCCAACCTGGCTAAACTGGCATATTTGAGTGCCACTTTGAGTGCCAACGACGCTATATGTCGTTAGTTCATGCCGACCGTTGAATGCCAGCAACGCTATATAGCGTTTGTTTGTCGTTTTTTTTTTAATTATTAGCGATTTGAATTCATATTTCATCAATCTAGCCTCACGTTAGTGCAGCAACCTCTCTCTGAGCTCCATTGGGAAAATACTGCCCCCTATCGTCTCTCCCTGTGTAACTGCACCCCATTGGATTAGACTGATGGGGGCTGGAAATCCAGTTTCCTCATTTTACTTATCCGGCAAGCCATCCGAAGAGATCGAAGTGATTGCCGAGCCGGAAAACAGCGTGGAATACATATTTCCAGTACCCAGCGCTGAATAAATAAACGTGATCGATATTTGGAATGGCGATAAGGAATTGGAATAATCTTTTTGGAGAACATCTGATCTGAGGTAAGGAATCTATTTGACCAGTCTTAGGATAATCGGATCTGTTTTCACAGAGATATCAGCGTTTGCCCTATGTGTATGTGTGTGTGTGTGTGTGTGCTGATCAGGAAATGAGAGAATATATTTTTCAACTCGCTTCTCTAGTGTGCATAAGTACACATATACTATCGATAATCTAGCGTTTATTTGAAAACTATTCATAAATAGGCTGAAAAATGACAAAGTTTTTTGTGTATTCCAGTAAATGCCGTTTATCACGGAATCTTTATATTTTCCTGAAACTTTCAAGAAAACGAGGGCTTTTCAAAATGCTATAAAACGGAAATGAACCGATTTAAAAAAAAAAAAAAAGAAAAAAAACACAATCCGTTTCGACTGTTGACTGCAAACAAGTCATTGATAAGCGACCGCCAGATTAGACACATAGCCATAATTTAAGACATAGATTATGCGTTCACAGCGCTATCATTGAAGTGGGTGCTGGCATTAAACCATGTTTTGACCGTGTTCACCAGTGGCATCCAAAGTGTTAACACTTTCATTACCAGCCATGCGGTGCGCCTTACCCCCCTTGAATGCCACCACCCACTTCAATGATGGCGCTCTCATATTTGTGAACGCATAAACTACCGGTATGTCTTAAATTATGGCTATGTGTCTAATCTGGCTGTCGCTTATCAATGACTTGTTTGCAGTCAACATTGTCGAAACGGATTGTTTTTTAATCGGTTCATTTTCGTTTTATACCATTTTGAAAAACTCGTTTTTTGAAAGTTTCAGGAAAATATAAAGATTCTGTGATAAACGCCCTTTACTGGAATATTCTGGAATACACAACACGTTGTCATTTTTCAGCCTATTTATGAATCGTTTTCAAATAAATGCTAGATTATCGATAGTATATGTGTACTTATGTAGTGGTGTACAGTAGTGGTGGGCCTGATCTCTGCCAACGACGAAAGGGCCTACCTGGAAGAGGTAGAGAATCTGTCACAGTGGTGTCAGGAGAACTGCCTCTCCCTGAACGTCAGCAAAACAAAAGAGATGATTGTGGACTTCAGGAGGTCGGGGGTCAAGGACTACAGCCCCCTCAGCATCGACGGGGCACCGGTTGAGAGAGTGAACAGTTTCAAGTACCTCGGAGCCCACATATCCGAGGATTTGACATGGACCACACACATTGACAGTGTTGTGAAGAAGGCACGACAACGCCTCTACTTCCTCAGGCGCCTAAGGAAGTTCCAAGTCAGTCAGAAGATCCTTAGGAACTTCTACTCATGTACAATAGAGAGCATCCTGACTGGCAACATCACCTCCTGGTTTGGGAATAGCACTGCACAAGACCGTAGCAGACTACAAAGAGTGACACGTTCAGCCGAACGCACAATTGGAGGGGGGCTTCCCACCCTCCAGAACATTTACAACAAGCGGTGCAAGGGGAAGGCTAAGAGAATTATTAAGGACTCGAGCCACCCGAACAACTGCCTCTTTGAACTGCTGCGGTCAGGCAAGCGATACCGGAGTCTTAAGGCGAGCACAGAAAGACTCAGAAGAAGCTTCTATCCCCAGGCCATCAGGCTGCTAAACGAACAATAAACACTATGCAACAACCATCAAATGCACACAGCACACACACCCACACGCACACACTCACTTAAACAAACAACACACTGCAGCACCCACTCTCCACACTTTAGATCACACAAACACACTTTATATTTATTGATAAAGGATTTGCACTACAACTCGTACACCTACTGTAAATTGTACCTAAATTGCACCTCATCCCATTTCTGCCTTGCACTATATAGTATTGTATATTAGTACACTGCACAGTATTGTATATTGTATATTATATGGTAACTCAGTTACGTCTATTCTGCATCGAACATTGTGTCTATACTGAACACTGTGACCTCATTTTGTTTTTTACTTCTAATTTACATGCTATACTATGTTATTTTATTTCATACTTATCTTGTCTTGCACAGTCTCTGGAGCGTAACAGTAAGAAGCATTTTGTATAAAAGTATTCTGTACTTCTGTATGACAACTATTAAAGAAACTTGAAACTATGCACGCTATATAAGCAGGCTGAAAAATCTATTTCCTGATCAGCACACACACACACACACACACATATGGCACATGCTGATATCTCTGTGAAAAAAGGTCTGATTATCCTAAGACTGGTAAAATAGATTCCTTACCTCAGATCAGATGTTCTCCAAAAAGATTATTCCAATTCCTGATCGCCATTCCAAATATTGATCGCGTTTATTGATCCAACGCTGGATACTGGAAATATGTATTCCACGCTGTTTTGGGGCTCGGAAATGACTTGGATCCCCTCGGGTGGCTTGCCCGAGAAGTTAAATGAGGAAGCTGGATCCCCCCCCATGTGTTTCATTCAGTCTAATCCAATGGGGTGCAGTACAACAGGGATAGACGATAGGGGGCGGTATTTTCCCAATGGAGCTCAGAGAGTTTGCAGCACTAACGTGAGACTAGATTGATGAAATATGAATTCAAATCGATAATAAAAAAAAGAACGATTAAAAACGAGATCTCTCGTCGGCTGGTACTCAACGGTTGGCATGAACTAACGATAAATCTCGTCGCTGGCACTCAAAGTGTTAATATGCACTGTCTCTATTTTAAACCAATAAATACAAATACAAACATAATAGCTATGATCTAGATTTGATTTCGGGATAATAGAGTATACAGGCAAGACATGGCAACGTTTATAGTGGAATCGACCTATACTGCCATAACTAAGCTTTTCATGAATTACCCTAGACCGCTCTAAAACCATACTTATATTCACCACGGTATAACACGGGAACGTATGGATGGAAAAATTATCTTTTTTTTGCATCTTGACCGGAAGAAACTCAATGTCAAATGACTATAGTATTGTATCCATGGCTAAATTGGCTATAATATAGATTTAGCTCTACAAACAAGGTGACTAACTCCCATTGTTTACAGTGTGGCAGTAGCTACCACAGGATAAGGCTAATCCCCGGCGGTCAATGAGTTAATGTAAAAAAAGAAAACAAAAGAGAAACTCAGTCGTTGCCACTCGTTTACACATATCACTGATTTTCAGTGTGGCATAGAGAATAAGAGTGAAATAAATAAGTTAATAGTGATGGTTCTAACTACGGTACTAACAACATTCTGAATGTCTCTGCAGGTGGTGAGCTATGTGCTCCAGGGCAGGATGGATGAGGCCAGACAGATGCTGGTGAAACAGGCCAACCTGCAGCCTGCAGCCAGGAACATGTTCAAACTGATGGATACACTACTCGCCAAGATGCCCATCTACAATGTAGGATATATATACTGTACACTTCCATGCAATGTAGGATATACTGTATACTTCCATACAATGTAGGTTATACTGTATACTTCTATACAATGTAGGATATACTGTATACTTCCATCATGCTTTGTTGTCTCTGGTTTTTAAGAGGATATTTGAGGTCCACTGTATTCTCTTCATTGATTGATTGAAAACTTTATTAACAGATTGCAGAATGGGTACAATACAGTACGGCTCAATACAAACAACTGCTAAGAGGATGCAGACCAGAAAAAGACTTTCGTCTTGTTTACATCAGGGTCCTCCATTTTCAATTCATCAAGACATTTATGACATACATTAAGACATACAAATATACAGTACTGTGTAAGAAAAATAGATAATAAAAAAATATATACATCCGAAGGGGAGGAAACTGTATATTGGAGGGGGTGGCGGGGGATTTGGACATTTACCGGGGCCAGTTTCTAATTGCAGCCACTCATACGAGCTCTTTGAGAGCGGTTTTGAATGAGTGAGGGGTTCTCATTCCTTTACGGCTGTGGGTAGGGCATTCCACATTATTGTGGCATAATTGCAAAACGTGTCTAATCCCTTGTTTGAGCCGAATCTGGGTTGAACATGATTTGTGGAACTCCCTCTGATGTTGTAGTTCACTGACCTTTGGGAAGTATTTCGACATGTACATGGGTATCTTAGTGGTGCAGTGCAGTGGTTCCGGTGGTACTTGGGCCCCCTGCTGGTGGCACTTGGGGAATAAAACTGTGAACTGTGCATAGCTGAATAGGCTGTATTTTAACGTCGGTCATATGGTGGTACATGGAGAGCCAGCTATGTTCTCAGGTGGTACTTGGTGTAAAAAGGTTGAGAACCACTGGTGTAGTGTATCTTGTAGACCAGGCCCATTGCAAGTTGCTGTACTATGTCGTCTACTCTAAGCCATCCTAGGTTGTCAAAATGGGCAGGGTAAGGTGGGTTTAGGAGTAAGGCCAAGCAGTAGTCTGACCAGTTTGTTTTGTGATGTTTGTAGCCTTGTTTTTAGGGCCTTTGAGGTGCTTTGGTACCATGAGGTACAAGCATAGTCGTAGTACCCTTGAATGAGTGCTCCTGTTAGAGTCTTCAAGGTATTCTTGTTTACCAGAGAGGAGAGATCCGGTACAAGAATCTTGTTTGTTGGTTGACTTTTTTGATTACATTGGTTGCCATTTTGTCACAGGTAAGATTTGCTTCTAGGATGGAACCCAGGTAGGTAATTTCATCTTTCCTTCTGACAATATTGTCACCCACTGTAACAGAGAAGCCGTTGGCCTTGCTGAGTTTGCTATTTGATCCAAAGAGAATGGATTCTGTTTTACCCAGGTGTAATGATAGTTTATCAGCAAGCCAGGTGCAGATTCTGCCGAGTTCAGAGCTGAGGGCTTTTTCAACCTGCAACTTGTCCCTGTCAAAGACCAGCAGGGCTGAGTCGTCCGCGAACAGGAACAAGTTGCAGTAACAAGCTGATGACATGTCATTTAAATAATAAATTAGGAACAGTAAATGTCCTAGTATGCTTCCTTGTGGAACACTACAGCTCACTGGGAGGGGGGGGGGGGCAGTGTACCTTTCACCTCCACCATCTGTTCTCTCCCCTCCAGGTAGGATTGCATCCAGCTCACTGTTGAACTATCAAAACCAATTGCTTTTAGCTTATCAATCAGAATGGAGTGATTGACTGTGTCGAAAGCCTTTTTGGAGGTCCAGCATGACCATGCCGCAGTATTTGCCCACGTCCACCTTGTGTTTGATGTGGTCGTTCAAATAGAGAAGGCATGTGTCAGTGCATGGTTTGGCCTGAAACTGATCCAAAGTGATGCTGCATAGCTCTGATGCACTGTTGTGTTAATTTTTGATTTGGTGTATTTGGTGAAGTACACATAACATATCATTATTTCAGTTCTGCCTGTGTCGTCTGATGGCTTGATCACAAACCTTCCTAACAACACCTTAATCTGAAGCAAATGTGATATGTGGAACTGTAAGGATGATCTTTATTTATAATGAACTTCTGAGACTTACAAAATGCCTTGCACAAAACAAGGTAAAAAGGAATATAATAAATAAATGTATAGGGACAAATATGAGGTGTTGTTGACCCGTGTGTGTGATGCTCCTCCAGCCTGGCGGGACGCAGGCGTTGACAGAGTTTGATGTGAAGTGGAGACAGTGGCACGAGGAGGTGGATCGGTGTCTCCAGGACAACTCCTTCGCCAGCAACCCTCACCTGGAGCTCATCTGTAAGGTCAGTGGTACCGGGTCCAAATATCAGGCAAACATAGGGGCGTTGATATTTCCCCAAGACAAAAATCCAATACCAAGAAACGTCTAACATGTCGGATATCATAACATTCAACACTACTGCTGTTGCGCTAAAAATGATCTATCAATTGACCTGCCCACCCGTATTCATTAGTAAGACATTATTAACACTTTGGTTGCCATGGGTTAAATTCATGATATACCATAGGTTGCCGGCTCTATTTGTCTATGGAGAAGTACCCCTTCTTTGCATGGCTATAACTTTTTAAATTCTATTGCTACATTGCCATTATTAGGGCCCATTCAAAGTCCTATATGTATTGTTCATTGTGTAGCAACGTTAAACTTTTTCATTCACATATTCATAGTAAAGTATGGTTTCATCTCTTTCTGCAGATTTCTCCAGAACGTGATCTATAGCCCCAAATGCATTATATTGATGATGCAATACAGTTTTATGGCAATCAGCGCGATATAAAAAATTCCAACTAGACGTACTTCTAGAAGTTACTACACATCATCTGATGTTGACCGGATGGGCTAGGGGGCGTTTATAATTCCGTGGGCAGCGTTATACCAATCATCTAATGTGGGTCAAATGTTGATAATAGCAGTTAGTATCGAAGACGGTAATTTTACACGCTAAAACTCACCCCAGTCTCCGCGCGCCGTTGGGCGATCATCGTAGAGTAGAAATTTTATCATTATGGGATGTAGATTTACCCGGTCCATTTCCAGCTTGTATAATGGTATATACGTCCAAATCATGTTGTTTATCGAGTTATTGGCAATCGATCGCTATGTAGTGTGTCGAGATTGAGTCCCGGAACCTATAGCGAGTGCCCGGAAGTAATACGGCCGATCAGCACAACTTCCATAGCACTTCCTGTTAAGCGATTGCGCCGATCGGCCACCAGATGGCGCTCCTGAACCGCCAGAGAGCTCAGTGGGTCCTCCTGGTGGATCTCAGGCCAGCGGAGGGGACATATGATACATATTGAAATATTGATATAAGGACGCTGTAAAGCGTCCTCCGGCAACTTGAGCATGGCCGGGAATGATGCTTTTAAGCGTTTTCCGGCAGTCAAAGTGTTAAGACATTGCTATGTTTGGTCCTTCATCTTTTTACCCACGCATGCCTCTGACCACTTTCTTACCAGTTTCCCTGAAATTAGGCAATTGTTTTTGAGTTATATTTTGTGCTAAATTCCACCACCACACACACTCAAAGTGGTTTGATTTCCCATAAGTTTGAATCTTTCCAGACATAGTAAGGATGCGCCGATACCACCACATTCCATCCGGCCAGTGTGGGCTTATAACATCAATATTTTATTTTTGGTAACTTCTCAAATTTTAGTCTGAAATCTTAAAATATGTAAATAAAGTACTAATCCACAGGAAGAAAGGTACATAATGTATGTTATGTTTAGCCATAAGTAATATATTTATGTATTGTATAGACCATTTAACATTGCAGTATTAACAGTATTACAAATAAGTACATATTATATTACATATAATTTTTTATTTTTATTTTTACGTTTTCAGAAAACTTTTCCTCTGCTTGGGACCGAACACTAACAATAACTTTGTCTTTTCTTTTCTTTTTAACTAACATTTTTATTAACACTTTAGTTGCCAAAGGACGAGTTTAGGCGTCCTTCCCCGCCATGCTCAAGTTGCCGAAGACGCCGTAACTCGTCTTTGATATCAATATTTCAAAAATCTGTGATCGGAATCATATTTCCTTTCCGGGGCCCTGAGACACAAGTGTGATCTCCTCTCAATCCTCTAGCGGTTCAAGACCGCCATCTGGTGGCCGATCGGCAGATCGAAAAAACGGATGTTACCTTTAACCCGGCAGGACTCACTCCATATGTGGTCCGGGCACTCGCTAATGTTAGAGAGACTCAGTCTTCACACAGTGAACATCGATCGCTGCAAATAACTCGAAAAAACAACATGATTTGGACGTATATATTATTATACAACCTGGAAATGGACCGGGTATTTCAACATCCCATAATGGAAAACTGTCTACCCCACGCTGATCGCCCAACGGCCCGCAGAGACTGGGGTGAGTTTTAGCGTGTAATATTACCGTGTTCGACACTAACTGCTATGATGAACATTTGACCCACATTAGATGAATGGTAAAACGTTGCCCACGGAATTATAAACGATCCCCCGCCCATCCGGTCAATATCAGATGATACGTAGAAACTTCTAGAAGTACATCCAATTGAAATTTTTTATCTCGCACAGATTCCTACCAAACTATTTCATCATCAATATAATGTATTTGGGGCTATAAATCACGTTCTGGAGAAAGCTGCAGAAAGAGATGAAAACATACTTATACTTTAGATCATATTTTAGTATGAATATGTGAATGAAAAAGTTTAACGTTGCTACACCATGAACAATACATATAGGACCTTGAATGGGCCCTAATAATGGCAATCTAGCAATAGAATTTAAAAAGTTATAGCCCTGCAAAGAAGGGGAACTTCTCCATGTTAAATAGAGCTGGCAACGGATGGTATATCATGAATTTAACCTTAGGCAATCAAAGTGTTAACATTTACAGACATACAACTCTTAGACAATACCTACAATGACATCAATAACATAACAACACACTAACATGGGCCCCTTGAATATGGCTGCGTTCAGCCTCCCAGACCCCCATAAGAGGGACCCCCCCCCCTCCAGCCATCCCCCCTAGAAATAGGGCTCCCCTACATCCCAGGTCCGTCCCATGTGGGGCCGAGCACTCCGTGACACGGGTCCCTTGAATTTAATTGGGCCAGGATCAGTAGAGGAGAGAGGGAAGGTACCCTCTTTTCCTCCTCCTCTCCTTGTCCTCGTCTCTCGGTTCTGGTCCACCTGCGCGCCCTCTCCATCCTCTGCGTCAGTGTAGGCCTAGGCCGTAGGCCTCTCTCCTTCCCCTCCCGGCTCCTTCCATCCTCTCCGCGCCGTGTCCCTCGCCGCCTCCTGCACATTGTTGGGACCTGGTTCCTTTCTTTTTCTGAATTTTCTTTATTTTCTACGTAACATAGCTCCGACGTTTCATTGCCACCTCCGTTGGATTTTTCAGTGTTACATTGTATGCTCCGCATTGCTCCTAATCCAATCTGCGTGGTGGCCTGGTTAGCCTCTATGTTAGCTTGTAAGCTAGCTTGTATGTTAGCCTGTAGCTTCTCTGCACTGACATTCAGCGTCCCGCTAGCTTGTTCTACCTGTTGCATCATTGCCTCGTGTTGAGTCTTTTCCATCTGTGTATTTACTTCATCTGGGGTTGCTTTTCTTTCATTTGTCCTCGTGTTCATTCTTTCTTCTTTCTTTTGTCCTCGAATCTTCACTTTTTATTTAGTTTAGAATTGTTTTACTTCCTTTTTTTGATATTCATTGACCGGGAGCTCTTTCATGTGGCTGCTCACCAGAATGTCTCAAACCTGAACCTCCAACTTTATGTCTTAACCATAACCTTTAGCGAATGATGAAACTAACCATAACTCTTAACTATAATCATACTTATATAGTAGTGAGAGCACTCACCCGTGACTGCAATGGTTGTCGGTTCAACTCCGGGTTGCAGCGTTTGTTTTGGACTTTTGCCTATACAATACGTAATTATATTACCGTACTTATGGCTATAACATAATTTACATTATGTACTTTTTTTCCTGTGGTCGATTACTTTTTCTGATGAGACCGTGTTGCTGATTAGTATGATCACACTTTTAAATGATGGTCATGTCACAGCTAGTCGAAACATTTCTCTCTCTCTCTAGGTGCTGGGGGGTGATGAGGACACTCTGCTGGAGAACAAGGAGCTGCTCAGCACCTGGTATCACTTCCTGGTCACCAGACTCTTCTTCTCCCATCCCACAGTTAAACCCACTGAGCTGCACTACTATGCACAGGTACACTGTCCTGTTACCTGTTATACTACACTATCCTGTACTTATACCTGTTGTACTACACTATCCTGTAGGGCTGTCTTAAATACTTCGAAGCTTCGTTCGATGTGCATGGGATTCGAATTTGAAAAATAAAATTCGGTTATTTATAAAAAATTTATGATTTTTTTTCTTTCTTTCTTTTTAGCAAAATGAACTCTGCCTCTCTTTGTTAACTACAACAAGCAATGCTGTTTGTTATTTAAGATGAGGTCGGACTCGGCACTGACAGATTTGTGTTCATTGTGCTGCTTTTATAAAGCCTCAAATGACTACTTACAATATTTCATGAAAGCAAAGTGTTTTGTTTGTCTAAGATTTTAAAAAGCACTGACAAAGTTGAACAAAGTGCTGTACAAGTCCCACAACATAAAAAAAATAAAAGAATTATAGTTTAAAAATTCGAAGGTCAGCCCTACTATCCTGTACTTATACCTGTTATACTACACTATCCTGTACTTATACCTGTTATACTACACTATCCTGTACTTATACCTGTTATACTACACTGTCCTGTACTTATACCTGTTATACTACACTATCCTGTACTTATACCTGTTATACTACACTACCATGTGCCCTTTATACTACCCAGCATAGGTACAGGTGCTACTACATTCACTGCTACTGCATATCTATCATTCATAAAATATATACTATTTATCAAAGGGCTACACTAATGATATGATATGTTTGCATTTAATGAATGATGAAGTTCTTATTTTCCGCCATGGATTAAATGGCATGTTTCCGCTGTTACTGTGTGTGTGTGTGTGTGTGTGTGTGTTGCAGTCGTGCATGGCTATGTTTCTGGACTCTAGGAGTGCCCCTGAGCCTCTGGACAGCATCCTACTGGCTGCCTTCGAGTTTGACATCCATCAGGTCATCAAGGACTGCAGGTCAGACACTCACACTAGATTCAACACACACACACACACACACACACACACACACACACACACACACACACACACACCAGCCTATTTCTAAAGTGGTTCATCCTTTTCAGCATTGCTCTCAACAACTGGTGGTTTGTGGCCCATCTGACAGACCTGTTGGACCACTGCAACCTGCTCCAGTCTCATAACCTACAGTAAGAGATATTCATAAATGTGTGTTTGTACCAGGGATAGATGTGTATATTGGACATTAATATGCTGCTTTGCTGAATACTCTGTTGTTACTGGTCAATGAACGGTTAACCCATTCCGCAGTCTGGTATTTCTGGATAAATGCTATTACACATCTAATCAAATTACTCTGCAGTCGAGACGTCCAGTACATTTCTTGGCTGTTCCCCTTGACTGCAGATCAACTCCAACATGAATGTCTTTGGTAAAGTAGCCTGTAACAAGCAGGATGATATACAGAGAGCTGGTTATTGTTGTCCTTTAAGTCCCTCCAGGGGCTCTGCTTCATGGGTCCTGGATCACTGCTGTACATAATCCTTTACATATGAGCCTTTTACTCATAACATTCCTCAAAATAAATGTGCAAACCCCTGTGGTGTTTTTAAAAACAGCGTTCTGTGTAATAGAGCATACTTATTTTCTATCTTAGTTTGAGAGACATGTTGTATCTATCTATCCTTTTTTATTTTAAGCATAAGAAGAACAAAAAACAAATCTGAAATGTAAGCTCCAAAATGTATTTGAGGCAGAAGTCTCATGTCATTGTCGTCTAGTCGATCCTGTATGTAACCTAGTGTATCCTGTAACCTAGTGTTTCCTGTATGTAGGTTCTAGTGTATCCTGTAACCTAGTGTTTCCTGTATGTAGGTTCTAGTGTTTCCTGTATGTAGGTTCTAGTGTATCCTGTATGTAACCTAGTGTATCCTGTATGTAACCTAGTGTATCCTGTATGTAGGTTCTAGTGTATCCTGTATGTAGGTTCTAGTGTATCCTGTATGTAACCTAGTGTATCCTGTATGTAACCTAGTGTATCCTGTATGTAGGTTCTAGTGTATCCTGTATGTAGGTTCTAGTGTATCCTGTATGTAGGTTCTAGTGTATCCTGTATGTAGGTTCTAGTGTATCCTGTATGTAGGTTTACATACAGGATTTCATTGTATACTTGTATGCCGTGACAAATAAAACTCTTAACTTGACTTGACTTGGTTCTTCCCTAAATGAAAATGTAGCCAGATTTCTAACCAGTGCTTCGTGAAACCTGTGCTGCTGCATTGTGTGCTTTCAGCTTCGGCTCCAACCTGAGAGAGTTCCTCCTGCTGGAGTACGCCTCCGGTCTCTTCACTCATCACAGGTCAGCTACTGGTTCAGAGTCATGACTGACATAGCCGTCCGTCCACCGATCCAAACGTCTTCGCGGGGCCCCTGGTTTCCCTTCTCACTTCCTGTGATGTCGGTGCTCCGACATAACACACGGAAAGTGACCTTGCGCACAGCAAAGGGAGCGTTAGAAGTGATAATAACATGTACTGTAGACACTAGGGATTCCCCCGAAACCCGGTTCTAAATTAGAAAAAAAACTGAGTATTGATAAGATCCGACGTTATCGGTTCTGCTATCGGTAGGTACTTGAGAAATTATGGAGTTTCTTTTCCGAGGAATTTAAACGTTGCAAACTAATCTTGTTTGCCGCTTTCACTATCTCTCGCCTCTCGGTCTCTCTCTCTTTCTGCGCGAGCGGTGGGGCTGTGCTTTGCGACTTACACACACACTCACTCACACAAGCACATACCGGTACAGACTAGTTAGTAGCCTACAACTTGAGAGTTGTTCTGAAGCACACAGACAGCTCTTCGCTCATCATAGCGGAGATAATGAAACATTCGAAAAAAAGCATGCATAGCATATCGCGACGTGTGTAACATTAAGTTACACTGCTATCTTAACGTTAGCAAGCTAAGCATGCATATCGCGACCTGTGTAACGTTAAGTAACTTGTGTTCCGTGGGGAAAGACCCTTCATCACTGCATACAACTTTGTTTAATCCAAACGTCCATTCAGAAACGTTGTATTATGAAATAATTCTGGGATGTCTGACTATTTCCCTATGCCTTGGTGCGAGTTCAGCTGACTGTTGACACACCCACTACGCAAAGCATGTGCTCTCTCTGCATCCACTCAACTCATGGAAAATACAGCATCAGGCTATTGTTCTAAAAGTATCTCTACTAATAAAATGGAGTATTGAACCGTTTTTAACAGCTGGGTATTGGGTGGGACATTCTGATTTAAGAACTTTCTAAATAAAATAGAAAGTCCCAAAATAGTTAATTTTATCTGACTGCTTGTATTAATTGATCAAAAAGTAGCCATGTGCAGTAATATAGTTATATAAAAGAATAATAAAGCAATGTCGATTCTGTTCTTAATTAATTGTCTTTTTTCTTGCAAAATAATAAAAAAATAACCGGTAAGAGTATCGATAAAGTACCGAACCGTTAAGCAGTATCGATAAGAGTAGTAGTATCGATAAAATCCTAACGATACCCATCCCTAGTAGACACACCGACTCAGATTCCTCCCAAAATGAGATCTGAAATATTCAGATGGGGCTCAAACACAAGTTATTTAGCAGATTTGGCTGTAGACATTGTTTATGCATTTATATATACAATGTATTTTTAATTATATGTAACTTGTATTTATATTAACTCATTCTGCGCAAATCACGGATAAAGTCGGGTTATCTCGCCAGCGGTTGAGCGCCAAACCCGAGAAAAGTCGGGTTTTGAACTTTTGATCCTTTGATCTTTTTCCTCTGACCCCCGTTCTAAATCATCATCCGGATCATTCTAGCCGCCCCTGGCTCGTTTAACTACGTTGGAATTGCAATGCCGATCGACTATCACCAGGTGGCAGTATCGCCTACCTTTTGAACTCTGGTAGAAAGGCAACAGGAGAGTCAATGACTGCACCGGACTATCGAGGCTCGCTCTGTAGGGGAGGAGCTCTTCCATTTTTTATTGATCTTTTTTCCCCCTCCTTTTTCCTCCGATTTTCTCCCATCCCAATGTTAGTCGTTATGCCAATTCCCAATCCCCTTCCTGGTCGCTGCGCACTTACCCCCCACAGTCGGTCTGGGAGAGTGGAGGCTATCACGTGCTTCCTCCGACACACGTCTAGCCAATCAACCGCTTCTTTTCACCTGGCAGCGCGGACTCTCACTGAGAGGGTGTAACGTGTGGAAGGATCACACTACCCCCCTTAGATCCTATCCGCGCTGAGTAGGCGCCCCGACCGAACTGTAGGAGTCGCTGTTTACAACGACCCGGACCCACCCCGCCAGCTTTCCCACCCTCTAATACAGCCAATTGTATTAGTGTGAACGGCCAGCCAAGCTGGTGACAACGCCGCAGCTGTGAGCTGGATTCGAACAGGCGAATCCAGCGTCTCCGGTGTTGGTGACGAACGCAATCTCCGCTACGCCACCTGACCGCCTCAGGGAGGAGCTCTTCCAAAGCAATCGCTAGGAGATTTGCTCGCCTCAAAACCTATAGTGTCCCGTAAACACGTGTAATTACATATAAATGAGTAATCGCGATCACCGATGGGATCTCATTGGAATTATTCTTTTTGGATTACCTTCTGGCTAAGGTAAGGACCCCCTATGTCTATTTTACCGAACGTGAAACATGTTTATGTAACGATCACAGTGGCTTACTTTACCGGTCATAAACGAGGCTTTTTCTAACGATCGGATTTTCGGGGTAAGACCACCCCTCCCCCTTGATGATTTTGTGAAGGTACATGTGTACATGTTATATACCTTTTGATTTGGGGTTTCAGGGAATCAACCAGAACAATTCGGGGCTTATTGCACATAACGCGTTTTATCTCATGATCTATGGAAAAAGACTGAATTATCTTGGAAATGCGTGATGTTTAGCGTGTAATAAACTACAAACTACAGTGTGTAGAAACAAAAAAAAATCCATGTTGGACTACAAGTAGTGTCTGTCAAATGAGCCACACCATTGTCTCCATAGATATAATACAGAACACACACAGCTCTGAAAAACATTGTGAAACACCGCGGAAATGACCATTTTAAGCTGGCCTTCTAGCGGCAGAGATGGGGACAGCTTATGGCGCTGAAAGTGTTAATGTTCTCTCCGTTAATAGATACTTTTTGCTATTTCTATGCTGCTGTTGTTTGTTTGTCTGTCTCTCCCCCTCTCTCTCATCTGTTTGTGGGAACATAATTTAAAGTTAAAGACATGGGTAGGATATCACACTATCAGTCGGTTCAATGCAATGAACATCAATTGGATTATTTAACCTGTCATTTTACGTGCCTGACCATATGTGGCAAAACATGTCTTATCGACAAAAATTCCTTGTGATTATTGTGTTGTTGGCTTCTTCCATTTCACCCAATCCTTACTGAGGACTGACAAAAAACAAACAAGCTGTGATTATCTAAACCTGTCCTCATCTGTGTGTGTATTTGTGTTTGTGTGTGTTGACTCCAGTCTGTGGCAGCTGGCAGTGGGCTACTTTGACCACTGCCCGGAGTTCGGTCGCGTGTACCTGGAGCTGCAGATAGAGCGCGTGCCGCTGGACACGGAGCACAAGGCCCTCAAGGTGCTGCGGATCTGTGAGCAGAGGCAGATGTCAGAGCAAGGTACCTACACAGCTGTCTGGCACACTGGGTGCACGCTAAGGGTGTCTTGGGAGTTGAAACACACATACATACACACGAGGCATTATGCACACAGACACACACACACAATACTCACCACACATTCACATGGGTGCATTATGCATAGACACATACACACAAGTGCATTATGCACACAGACACACTCACACATACACACCACTCATACACATGTGTGCATTATTCACACAGACTCATACAGATACACATACACATGAGTGCATTATGCACAGATAACTGATGGAAAAAATTTCGAAAAAATTAATCGAATCGTGGTCAAATGAAGAGATTTCATGATGCATCGAATCGTTGCCTGAATAATCGTAATCGAAATTAATCGTTGTGAGGTTGAATCGTTACACCCCTAATATATATATATATATATATATATATATATATATAATTGGAACACTGTAGTATGAGTACATTTTAACATAAAGCATAACCAAAAAAATCTATATAAAGCAAATAATCTTTTCATTCATATTTCTATCTTATTCTGTACCTGTACATACCATGCTGCTACGACACCTGAATTTCCCCAAGGGGATTAATATAGGATCATCTTACTTAATCAAAATCTAAATTCATATCAAATCTGACAATGTGTGTATTGTTACCTCTAATGTACAGTGTTTCTTCTCTCTCCGCCTCTTTATCAAACCCACTTTCTCTCTACTCTTGCTCTATACTCTCTCCTCTCTCTCTCCTATCTACTCTCTCTATACTCTCTCCCTCTCTTTACTCTCCCTCCCTCTCTCTCCTTTCTTCTCTACTCTCTCTCCCCCTCTACTCTCGCTCTCTTCTCTCTTCTCTCTCCTCTCTACTCTATACTCTACTCTCTCTACCCCTCCTCCCCTCTCTAGTGAGGAGTATTTGCAAGATCATGGCCAAGAAGGCTCTGAGGAACAACCGCTTGGGCTCAGCCCTGTCCTGGAGCATTAGAGCCAAGGATGCTGCCTTTGCCACCCTCGTATCAGAAAGGTCAGTTGCCCCTCATGAGACTCAGTAGTTCGGGTTCCCCTGGCCTGTAGCAGGTTCCCCTGGCCTGTAGTTCAGGTTCCCCTGTACCTGGTTCAACTAACGCCATGGTTACACTGGGGGGTTTTGTTTTTGTTTTGTTGCTGAATGATTACGTTTGCTGTCCTAGTTAAATAGAAATGCCGTTTTGGCAGGATAACGCGTTGCCCTACTGACGACGCTGAAATTGTGTTTCCGTTTTGGATACTCGCCAAAACTTGCCGACAACGTGTCATGTAATCTGCGCAGAGCCGTTGTTGCTCAACGCCCATGCGCCCACCAACGTCCGGTGACGACAGACAGCAGAGCTGTCCCAAATAGCTGCAGCTACCATGTGTTGTCAAGTTATTGTTATAAGGAGCCCAGTCCAAGCTACAACAGTCTGCATTCCCTTAACAATTGTTTGTATTGAGCCGTATTGTATTGTACCCATTCTGCAATCTGTTAAATAAAGTTTACATCCATTCATTCTGCTAGCATTAACGATTGCATGAGCAGCTGGATAACGTGAGCTAACGTTAGCTACCTGCCGTAGCTACCTAGCTACCAGACCGTGTTAGCTCAGAGCTCCTCTTTCAATCTTAACAAGCATTAAACAAAATGGCCCAGTCATCTATTCACCGTTGTTTAAAACATGAGGCGTTGTCTAATGTTATCTAGCTACTGATGGCTCCTGATATCATCAGTTTGGTGCTGGCTGGCTAACGTGAGCTAACGTTAGCTACTTCCAAACCCTGTTAGTTGTTATAAGGAGCCCAGTCCAAGCTACAACATTCTGCATACCCTTAACAATTGTGTGTATTTAGCCGTATTGTATTGTACCCATTCTGCAATCTGTTAAATAAAGTTTACATCCATTCATTCTGCTAGCATTAACGTTACCAAGCTGCTAGCCACAATGCTATACTGTTATAATGGCATATCCCTATCGTGTTAGCATGTAAGCTAACAAAATCGGCGACGATGAGACTAAACTCCGCTCTTGGTGGTCAATTGTGTTGATGTTAGTTTTGTTTCATCAACAAATGAGAGGCAGAACACACAGTGAATGTATCCGTTTTGTTTATTGCACTTTTATTGCACTTTCTTTGCTGAAAAATAAATGCTACATTGGCTAAATGGCTAACGCGAGGCATTTAACACTATGGGTGCCGGCCAGAAATCCGGAAAATGACTGTGGATTGCCAGCGCTATTTTTCTATGGAGAAATTCCCCTTCTTTGCAGGGCTATAACTTTTTAAATTCTATTGCTACATTGCCATTATTAGGGCCCATTCAAAGTCCTATATGTATTGTTCATTGTGTAGCAACGTTAAACTTTTTCATTCCCATATTCATAGTAAAGTATGGTCTAATGTATAAGTATGTTTTCATCTCTTTCTGCAGCTTTCTCCAGAACGTGATATATAGCCCCAAATGCATTATATTGATGATGAAATACAGTTTGATGGCAATCGGGGTGATATAAAAAATTTCAATTGGACGTACTTCTAGAATGATCTACGTATGATCTGATGATGACCGGATGGGCGGGGGATCGTTTATAATTCCGTGGGCAGCGTTATATCATTCATCTAGTGTGGGTGATATGTTCATCATAACAGTTTATATGGAATACGATAAAAAATAACGCTGAATCTTACCGTATCCTCCTCGCGCCGTTGGGCGATGAGCGTGGAACAGTCATTTACCTATTATGGTATGTAGAAATATCGGGTCCATTTCCAGCTTGTATAATAGTATATATGTCCAAATCATGTTGTTTATCGAGTTATTGGCAATCGATCGCTATGTATTGTGTCGAGATCGAGTCCCGGTAGCCAAACAGAGTGCCCGGAAGTAATACGGCCGACCAGCACAACCTCCATAGGCCGAAGGACACTTTAAATTAGAATAACAGGAACAGTGTATTGCACTACCAAAGCTAACTAGCATGTCCCATATGCTGTGTAAATAACTATGTACAGATACCGAGATGTCACTCCATGTTACCTGTTACCTGTTTACTGCACAATGTTGTTTTTTCATTTTTGATTCTATTATATGTACCACTGTATTGCACATCGTTGCGGGCAAGACCACCCGCATTTCATTGTATACCTGTATGCCGTGACAATTAAAACTCTTGACTTGACTTGACTTGATAGGCAATATATTTTGTTATTGTTGTTATATGCTGGCCTGGCTGTGCAGTAAATACCATATAATGGTATGGTGTTAATGTTTACCAAGAGAGTAAGCCTACCTCAGAATTGTATAAAATATTATTATTATACCAGTATTGTGATTGCACTATTTTACTTTATTTAACTTTTTTTGACCACCTGTAATTGCACTGTTTACTACCGTATTTCATACAGTACTTGGTTTCAATAAATGAACCCAGTACATTTTAAACTGTTCAAACTGTCGGTTCAAACTGACACAAAATGTTGATTTATTCATTATGATCTGTTTGAAAATTAGAAATATAGGCCTCTCTCTTATACATGCCTCCTCCTAATACAAGCCTGGTATCTGCTAAAGTTGAAACAAATACAAGCCGGGGTTACTATTAGAGGAATTACGGTAGTTCAACTCTTTCAGAATAAGTAGATAAAAACAAGCCCAAAGAGTATATCTAATTGATACGAATTATATTATGAGGATATCTGTACTGTATGCGCTCGGCTTAGGTATCATGTACTATATAAATACATGGTTCCCAAAGTTTTCAAGGCGCGACCCCCCGAAATAACGTGTCAGAGAGGCTTGGAGGGAGGCTTGCAGTTTCACTATTAATCAGGTTTTAATCTGTTTTGGACATCATCCATACATGCATTGAATTGATTAACCTTTGGTTTATACCAGTGCCACCTCATGTTCATCATCAGATAACAGTGCTTGAACAGATAAATGCATTTTCTCAAATTCATTCATCAAAACGTCAAAGGCTCATTCAATTTATCAAGTCACGTCAAGTCATCAAATCCGTCAAACATTTTTTAAACATATATATATTCATATATTTTAAACCCACTTACAATATCACAATAACGTGTGAGTGACAGTGATACAATTCAACAATCCACAGATTCAGATTCCTTGTAATTCATATCCACAATCCACGCATACAGACTCTTCAATTTATGCTTGAATGAAACACAATCCGGGGGCGCTCCGTTAAGCAAATACACCGCAAAGAATATGAAACTAATCAGAGCCAAACGGCCGATAGGTTTCATTCATTAAAAATATCCCTGCGGGATTCACATTTGCAATGCGCCGTTATTAAAATAACTAGTGATGCACGATATATCGGCCGATATGGTCGTTTTTATTTTTTTACACATCGGTATCGGTCCGATATCAAGATGGGGACCATCTTTAAAAAAATATATATATAGGGCGGCTACGTGGCGTAGTGGGCAAGGCGCTCGCCATGAAATCTGGAGACGCTGGGCTTGCCTGTTCGAGCCCAGCGCTCCACATTTGCTTTCAGTTTAGCTGGTCGTCCGTACTAATACACATTGGCCGTATTAGGGGGTGGGAAACTGATGGGTGGGGATCGGGCGTTGTGGACAGCGACTCCTACAGGTCGGTTGGTGCGCCTGCACAGTAGAATCAGCAAGTGTCGGGGGCAGCGTGAGCCTCCCACGCGTTACTCCTCGCCACTGAGAGATCGAGCTGCGCAGGTGAAAAGATGCGACTGCTGTTACCTCAAGTACCGGAGGGGACTTGTGCTATGTATGACTTAGTCCACATTGCAGCCGGCTTGTGGGAGGCAAGAAACAGCGTTCGTGACAGGGGAGGGTTGAATTGGATGATACGAAATTGGGATGGGAGAAAAATATAGAAAATGGGAGAAAAAGTGGATCAAAAAAAAAATATATATATTTGTTTGCCTTAAATTGTTTCAAAATATCAGTCATTTCTGAAAATAAGTTACAAAAGTAAAAAAATAAATAAAAATGTGTTTTGGAAAATAGCTCTTTATTTGATTATCATAAAAAAGTTTTCTACTGGGCGGCTGATTGGCGCAGTGGGCAAGGCACTCGCCTCTAACGCAGGAGACGCTGGTTTCGAGCCCAGCTCTCTGCGTTGCTACCGGCTGGCCGGTCGTTTATACTAACACAATTTGGCTAGTGTTAAAGGGTGGGAAAGCCGGTGGGTGGGGATTTGACGTTGTGGACAGCGACTCCTACAGGTCGGTTTGGTGACGCCGGTGCGATGGAAGCAGGAAGTGACGGGGGCAGCGTGAGCCTCCCACGCGTTACCCCTAGCCACTGAGTTCAAGCTGCTGCGGTGAAAAGATGCGACAGGCTGCCTCCTCGTGTACCGGAGGGGACACGTGATGCAAGGCTTCTGTCCTCATTACAACCGACCTGTGGGAGGCATAGTCTAGCAACGTTCAAGACAGGGGAGGGAAGAATTGGATATATGAAATTGGGATGGGAGAAAAATAGAAAAATGGGGAGAAAAAGTGGATTAAAAAAAAGTGTTTTCTATACAGAGATATCGACATCGGTAAATATCGGTATCGGCCAGAACAGCAATATTAATGTCTGTTATCGGTATCGGCCACAATTTTCACATCGGTGCATCACTAAAAATAACCACATAGTGTGTGTCGCGATCGCGAGCGCTGTATCCGTATAACTATGACGTGCATTATTTAGGACAAAGTAAATCCATAGGCTGAATATGATTTATTATCAGCATTTTAGGTCTATTATTTCTACATTTCAAAAGCCCCCTCTAGAAAAACGAAGCACAAAAACATAATTCAGAATGGTATAATGGGATCTAGACTGTGAGAATTATTTCAGGAAGGGAGCTGGCATTTCTTTGCGAGGGCGTGGCAAGGTTATCATGCAGGTTATCCAGCTAACTGAACTTAACCCTGCACTGGAGCAGGTTCAAACTTTTTGATCTGTTGCCATAGTGATTTAGACAATCGTGCGTCGGGGAACCGACAGGTCTAGCTTAAGTCAAGTTATCCTGAAAATTATCCGGCTAACTCAGTTAGCCAGGTACGAGGAACAGGGCCCAGGTTCCCCTGTCCTGTAGCAGGTTCCCCTGACCTGTAGTTCAGGTTCCCTAGTCCTGGAAGGTTATCTTGTCATAGATACACTTTAGGACCTGTACGTTATAATCCTATCTTGGGTCAGAGATAAGTCACGCTTGTGGTACTTTGCATGAAAGCACCTCTTGGTCATCAGTCTCCCTCTTTCCATGTGTGCGTGTCGTTTTAACGTGTATGAATGTTTTTCTTTTTTGAAGGTTCCTGCAAGACTACTGTGCCAAAGGGACCTTTTCGGATCTGGATTTGATTGACAATCTGGGCTCGGCCATGTTGCTCAGTGACAGACTCACTTTCCTAGGTATGAGATATACTACACACACACACGCATACCCAGACCCACACAGTCAGTCAAGCATTCATTAGTAACGCTAGGCTAACTTGTGACTCACATGGTCAATGTTATGAACACATGATCTGAAACGACATTCAATCACACCAGAATGTGGCCTACTTCCCTGCTCATCACATGACTGTCACACACACACACACATCTAAGTAAGACCGTGCTGCTTAATGCAATGGCATGTGATATGTACTATTTATTACTAGGACAATATCTATATGAGTAAAGAATTTGCTACTTATAAAAGGAGAAGGCGTTGGAGAAGAGATGGGTCCATGTAAAGCTGCGAGGGAAGTTCCTGAGCCTGTAAATAACACCTAATCATCTAGTGGGATATTGGTTAACATGCGAATACAGATGGTCATAAGTCAATATCGTCTAACCGATAAATAAATACAATTTTATTAAGTTTATAAACCAGTGGAATCATTTAAAGTAGTGTCATATTATTGATTCCAAAAGCTTGTTTTGTGCCCAGAGCTTTCAGTGGAACAGAATCCTGCAATGGTAACCTACAGTATAATTAAAGGCCCCATGCAATCAAAATAGATGTTGATGTTCCTTTATCACATATGTCTTCCACCGATTGTCACTTATACACCAGTATCTGTCCCAATAATGACAAGTAGTTTTGTAGGTATTCTTAACACTTTGAGTGCCAATGATGAGAATTCCGGAATCCTTGTCAGGCATGTAATCCGAGCCGATTGCAGTCTTTGTGGTCCCTCAGAACAGCGTGCAATATGTGTTTCGAGCACCCAGCGTTGGATCAATAAACGCGATCGATATTTGGAATGGCGATCAGGAATTGGAACAATCTTTTTGGAGAAAATCTGATCTGAGGTAAGGAATCTATTTGACCAGTCTTGCGGTAATCAGAGCTTTTTTCACAGATATATCAACGTGGGCCCTATATGTGTGTGTGGCTGTGAGTGTGTGTGTGCTGATCAGGAAATAAGATAATCGATTTTTCAGCCCGCTTCTCTAGCGTGCATAAGTACACATATACTATCGATAATCTAGCGTTTATTTGAAAACAATTCATAAATAGGCCGAAAAATGACAACGTTCTTTGTGTATTCCAGTAAAGGGCGATTCCTGCAGAATCTCTTTTTTTCTGGAAATTTCCAAAAACTATCGTTTTTCAAAATGGTATAAAACGGAAATGTACCGATGAAAAAACAATCCGTTTCGACAATGTTGACTGCAAGCAAGTCATTGATAAGCGACGGGCGTATTAGACACATAGCCATAATTTAAGATATAGTTTATGCGTTCGCAAATGTGCTCGCCCTCTCATTCAATAGAGCGCTGGCATTCAAGCGCCTATTTCTGGCTCCCCCTGCTGGCACTCAAAGTGTTAATGGTATTTTAGAGTTTGTAATTTCCTGGATAACTAAAAATATATATGTTTACATTTACATTTGTTGATGAGTCATCATGCACACAGGGGCGTATATACATTTTGCGTCCAATGAAATTCTTTCTAGAATGACATTTACTGCACATTGTAACTAAGTAGCACTCAGCCTCTTTAACTAAACTGAACAAATGTTAGCTTGCTAGCTAATGTTGCGTAATGTTGCTAATGTGTGTTGCTCACACTGGCTTGCTAGCTAAGGGGGGTCAGCGCTATTGGCTACTGTAAATGCCCAAATTATCAATATCCATGACGGGTCCTTCCCTAGCTTCCTGTTTTTACAGGAAATGCATACATATGTGGAATCAAATAACATACTGCTAGCTAATGAGGACTTTAATGATACAGCGCTAACACCAGTGGAGCTAATAAACCTATAAATTTCATGCAAGTACATTTCCTCTTTTCTTTCACCCCTACCAGGGAAGTACCGTGAGTTCCACAAGCTGTATGGAGACAAGCACTTCCTGGATGCGGCCAAACTCCTCCTCTCCCTCATGACGGCTAAGATCGCCCCGCGTAGCTTCTGGATGACCCTGCTGACTGACTCCCTGCCACTTCTGGAGCAGAAAGAGGTGGCTTGGAGAATCCAGATACACATAAACCCCCCTCCCCCACACACGTTCTAGCCATGATCCTGTACCAGTGTTATGGATGGTTCTGGAGACCAGTCTTGTCTTCACTAATGTGCCTTGTAGGGATGCAATGATTTTCAGTTTGATTTTTGACTTTACCTCATTCACGGCCAACCACGACTATAGTCGGGTTATCTCGCCATGCGTTGAGCGCCAAAACCCGAGTATAGTATAGTAGTGGGTCGATTTCTTTTATTCTATACAGTCTCACGGACCTCTGTTACCATTGGAACTCATTCTGAGACCCCAAGAGTGCAATACCGGCCGAATCCTGCTAGGTGGCAGTATCGCCTACCCTTTGAAACCTTATTTCACACTGTGTGTTACATTGTATATGGTCCGGGCGGAGAATTTAGACCAAACCAAGTGAATCGCTTCATCCGAGCACTTTGGAACGCGTTCAGCATACTTTTTTTTTTTTTTTTTAACTTAAATTTTTACGTTCAGCATACTTCATGCATATTTTGTGCCAGTTCATGTCAGGGACCCGATGGACATCAATACTGGAAATTGCGATCAGACAATTGGAATATTCTTTTTGGGATACCTCCTAGTAAAGGTAAGGACTATATGATATTAATTCTACTTTGATCAAACAATGATTTCACATCGATCGCAACAATCATGTCGCATACTCCAAAATGTATGCCGTTGCTGATGATCAGAGCATCAAAAAACGACCCCCCCCCCCTTTGATGCATTCATGATGAAACATAATACCCATTATATACCTTTGATTTGGAAATAGCAACGTGTCCAGGCGAGCAACGCGAACGCCTTTAGCAAAATTCACATATCGCTCCATAACGCAGCTTCCAGGAATTAGCCAGGATCACTCTGAAACTATACAATATTTACCACGGGATAACACGCGAACGTATACATGAAAAATTTTACTTTTTTTTACATGTTGGACGAGAGATCAAATGAGCCATAGTATTGTCTCCATAGCTATAATATAGAATATAGATATAGCTCTGCAAACATCGTGATGCAGTGAAAATCCCTATATTTTAAAGCATGGCCCATTGACTACAAGGATGGATAAAATGGCTGGTGCTGAAAGTGTTAAGTCAAATTTAATGTCTGGTAGGGATAGCTATAGTTATATATAAATAGCTTTTTATAGTATTTTTGCATAATCAAGCCTATTAAAATGTTCTTGGGACATTTATTTCAGATGGTACCCTATCTGCATTGTTGAGCATCAATAAACATTGGAAGTGATCATACTATAACATACATGTCTTGTGTAGGTGATCTTCTCAGCAGACCAGACCTATGAGCTGATGTTCTGTTTGGAGGAGCTCACCTCGTCTCTTCAGACTGCTGCCTGCCCAGACACGTCCACACAGGTAGACCACAGCATCCTGTCTTATATCATGTCCTCAAATCAGACATCTCTTCTATTGTCCTAAAATCAGACCTATTATGGCTCAAATCTGTCTTGTTCTGCCCTATCAAGTTGCCCAGTGTACTGTATATATTTAGTGTTTTTGGTGTAATGTATTATCCTTCAATTTCTTGATTGGATTTCAGCATTTTGCTTGGTGTTGAAAAATGATGAATGCTTGAAGTGGCTGGGGGCAATATGGCTGTCAGCTATTTAAGCATTACATCACGCGCAGGAGTGGTTTGTGAACAATAAACCATGCCTAGGGGTGGTCGTTAGACCCCCCTAGGCATGGTTTATTGTTCACAAATCACGACTGCAAGTGGTGTAAAGCTTTTATACAACTGCCAGATTCATCCAACCTTATTGCTATACAATAAACACACATTAATCGAAGATTTATTGAAAAAACCATCCGCCAGAAAAAGTAGTTCCCACAACTACAAAAAAGGCAATTTGCCTCCATGTGGAAGCAGCTTGAAGTGCATCCAACCAACTAACACATCCAACTGTGTATTATTGGAATGATTGAGAGAAGTTGCCTCCATGTGGAAGCAGCTTAAAGTGCATCCAACCAACTAACACATCCAATCCGTTATTGGCAAACTAACACATCCAACTGCCTTTCAACTAAGGCATCCAACCAACTAACACATCCAACTGTGTATTATTGGAATGATTGATTGAACATTTTATTACCAGATGCAGAATGGGTACAATACAGTACGGCTCAATACACACAATTGTTAAGGGGATGCAGACCTACTTTCTATAGAACTTCATTCTTAGATGCTTCTATAGAAAGTAGGTAAAACAAATTAAAAAGTTTTCTTTGCCCTATAGGAAAAAAAAAGTTTTCTTCGCCCTATTTTATTTATTTTTTTAGCCTAAACTTAACCAGTTGGAAACCAGGCGTACAGTAATAAAATTAGCAATCAACCAATCAATCAATTCAATAGACCATGCTCACTTAAAACAGCGCAGCACTCAGCTGCTCCTCTCAGTCTGACTTTCCCCCGCTGTTGCAGACAGGAGTGTGTGTGTGTGTGAATGTGTGTGTGGCGGTGGGTGGAGACTAGAGCCATCGCTGAAGTCGGAGGCAAGGAAAAAGAAATTGAAAAAAAATCGCAAATTAATCAATCAATCCACGATTTTTCTTTTGTTTTGTATTGACTCATGAACCAACAATTACATCATCCAACATTGTTTAAAGGACTAACACATTCGCCGTGACAGAATCGCTTCATATTTAGTCATTATGGCGCTATCAACATATCCATTTTGTCATCTTGCTTTCTCCCGGAGTGAGCCGGGCAGCCGGCGGAGTGATATGTGATTCGGTTGTGGGCGGGTCCTGAGCCCAGGACCGTGAATTGTTCCCAATAAGACGTGTAAATGGACTGTTTCAGCCAATCAGAATCGAGAAATTTGCATGCCGTTGTATAAGCCTAACTATTAAATATTAAAGTATTCAATTACATTAAACTAACAACATAAAATGTGCAGTCTTCGCGTTGGCCCTGAACAATATTTTTTCCACAAGTTTACACTTTTTCTCTGCAGTTACCAAACCTTTTCAAGGCCTTGGAAATTCTCAAATCTGTCGTCGTCCCCCATACATTTCAGACCTGTATAGGAGCCCCATCAACTTTAGTCCATGCGTGTGTGTCTGTGGTTTCAGGAGGATGACATTGAGAAGACGAAGGTGGAGCTGCTGAGGCTGGCTCTGGCGAGGAACCTGGCTATGGCTATAGTGAAGGAGGGGACGGTGGAAACCTGAACACACACTTACACAAGAGCTATTCTCTTTTGTACTGTACATAAAATCAAGTGATGCAAATGTGCCCTTTGATAATAAAGACCTTTTTTCATTATGTGAATTCAGTGTTAACTTTGTTTTTATTTATTATTATTCAATTATGCTTTGTGCCAATAAATTCCATCTAGAAATTTCTTTCGAGCGTCATCCTCACCAGTTAATAACATTACGTTGACCCACACATGCGTTCATTGCAAGAAATATTTATTACTTCATGCAGCAGCAAACAAATAGCACATCATACAGTATAATACAAACATGACACTCCCTCCAGATCTACACACACCACATGGACACTGAGCTGGTCAGACAGCAGACATGTACATGACACACACACAGATGTGCATCCCACGTGACGCTCAAGGACTACCAGAGAAGGGACTTAGTTACAGTAACGGTGGCGGCAGGTGGGGAGTAAACTTTGTCCTGGCTAAACATGAACGCATTATAACCAGTTTGTTTGAATTCAAGATGTTTCAATAATTTGTTCTGCTTTTTGAACTTTCAGGTTCAGTGATGCACTGAAATACGTAAACTGAATAATAAATAAGACGTCTATGAGACTGAACACTGACGATGGCAGAAACAAAAGAAAATCCTAATATCAAATGTAAAATACATAACTGGCAGCTAAATTAAAATAAAAAAGACATGATTGCACTGAAACGTTGGGAAGCTGAGGTTATGTGACGTCACTGGCCACATAAGTTTGAAAAGTTTGAATAGATTAATAAAATACTGTTAAGTTACAGCCATGGTGTAAGGTTACGATCACAACTCAAGATGGCATGCCAGGAATGAGGGGAAACTGCTATGTGGTTATCATAGCAGCATGATATTTCACATGGCCTGACCTAAAATAAGGCTAGATTAACTATAAATTGCCAAACACAATAGTATAGCCTAATCTGTATCACAAGAGAACGGCCTGATATTTAAAAATAACATGATCACTTGATGCGTGCTAAAATAATCATCCACTTAATAAAATGATTAAATTAAGTTTCTGTAGCAATAAAATACCAGGTATACACAATATATACTCAAGACTTTCTTTACAATAGAGCAACTACAGTTTTCTTTATTCTCAGAACATAATTCAAGAATGTAGTATATATTCTGTAGCTTGTATGCAAGTGCCTAAGGGCCAAAGGAATGAACAAGAAGTGCTAGTTTCCTTCTAGTAGATCTTGCTGCTTTGTAGAAGCTAGCTTGGAATGCACTTCCCCAGATCGCACGCCTTTTGGTCTCGTATATATCAGAAGGCTCTTGGAAGGCCTGTATTTACAACAACCTGGTTTTGAAATAGTTTGCGATGCAGTGTATAGCCTCTCGACAATCTCAGCCCGGGCTCCTGTACTGTAATTATAACGTTCACATTTGAAGCTGTTCTATTCGGCTCCTAAAAAATAAAACACCATTAACATTTTTCACATCAAGATCAGAGACTGGGAAACGACATAGGTGTCCATTTGCCCGTGTATAGAATAGAATAGTACTACTAAAAGCGATGTATAGTGAAAGTAATAGTTTGAGAAATTCAGTGTTTGCTAACAACAGTAACAATGGCAATTTAAAACAACCGATAAAAGGAATGGTCGGCTGAAAGGTTATTATATCGGTACTGTTTTTCTGCCTTTTCCTCCATCTCTCGGGCGTGTGTGTAAGCAACACCCCTTCATGGAGTGCGAGTTGGTATGTCCCTGTTTTGTAGTAGTAGCCCGGGGGGGCTCTGCTATAGGTGACCCCATGTCTCTGGTGGGGGAAACTGGTCTACCTCGCCCACCTCGTTGCATGGACACTCTCCCAGGGTGAAGGCCAACTTGTAGCGCAGACGTACCTTCTCCTGTACATACACGCACAGACAGACAGTCACACACACAGTGTTAATCTAGAGATCACACACCATTTAACCACGTCACCTTGCATTGACCATATTCACATGGCGGCCATTTTACTCTCATGTCATGCTCAGGATGGGATTCCTGGGAACATGGTGGAAAGGAATCTTATCCTGAGCATGACATAAGAGCAAAATGGCCACTGTGTGTGAATATGGTCAATAGGGAGGTGTAGTCCGACGTCTCTGTGGACCGCCCACGAGGTCCACCGGTATAGGGATTTATCATTGGGAAAATGGATTATCAGCTATTGTAACAATTCTGCCTCATGAATATTGAAAAGCTTTCCATTTTTGCACAAAACAAGTTCCCTTCTATCACTAACATTATTGTTTAAGCATTTTTGGTTGAAATAAAATTCGGCTATTATTATTATTTTTTTAACTTCATTTTTTAGCGTTTATCGCTTTTTCTGGTCAAGCATGACCGACAGTTGTAGGGTGAAACGGGAGAGAGAGCAGGGGAAGACATTCGGCAAATGACGGCGAGTCCGGGAATCGAAGTCGGAGTCAACCAGATCCGTGACGCAGCACGGTATTCCGCGACGCAGCGCGGTACATGGTGTGCTACTGGAGCACCCCGGCGATTTCTTTTTTACGATTAATTGCAAATATTTTCATGTTGAGCTATAGATTGTGGATGAATACGCACAGAAAGGTACACCATGCAAATGTTAATGCTTTATTTGTTTTAAACGAGACAATTTAGAAATGGTCAATGGGGAATTACATTGAGTTTTAAAGATGGTGGACCGGCCGGAAACAGCAATAACGTAACCACTACACCTCCCTATGGCTGGGCCTAAGTAGTAGCCTGTGAAGACAATATAATTATTAGTTGATGAGTAGTTTTCAATCACCAGGCAACAAACAAACACATCTAAAAAAAAAAGTCAAATTGATAAAGAAGAGATATTGGCGAGTACGATTGTCGAGTGATCGAGTACATCAGAGTTTACATTTTTCTTTCCGTCTGCCTCCTTTCAGTGTATATGGAAAAGCTTGAGGGGAGGAGTGCAGACCCTCTTAAATATAAAATGGTTCTTAAAGGTATAATCGGTTGTTTAATTTGTTGTTGTGGTCTGATGTGTGGGTTGGAGTTTAGTAATTTATTATACTGTGCATTTCTCCAGACCTCTCTTGACAGAGCCCAAGGTGTGGCCAGCAGTAGCAACCCCTCCCTCTATACCCACTGAAATACAATCAGACAAAAAATAAAATAAACAATTCGTTTAAAAGCACCATATTGTCATATTTTGCCTAGAGGTCGCCGTTTGGCGACATTACAGAGTCTACCTTTAAGCCCCTCTCAGTCTTGTAACCATGGTCTCCTACCTTGTTGGGGTTGGCTAGCAGCATGATCTGAGTGATGGAGGCTGGGGGCAGGATGGGGTTAAAGGGCGCCAGCTCTGTTCCGGACGGAGGCTGCAGCTTGACCTTCATCGACTGGAAGAGGAGTTTAAGGGTTTAAGTAACGGTTCGGTAAAACATTTTCTCTCTTAACCCTTTCACTACCAAAGGGTTAACCCTTTTCCCACTGCGGCAATACAGAATGTTAACCCTTTCACTGCTGGCCACCGTAAATGTCCAACCCCCCCCCCACCCCTTCGTAATAGACAGTCTCCTCCCCACCGTATGTATATATTCTCTGTTAGGATCTATGGGTAACAGTACTGTATATTTGCACATCATATATGTCACAAATGTAACAGTACTATATACCTGTATGTCATCTATGTCCCTATGCCATAAATGTCATGATGTCATGTATGTTGTGTATGTCATAAATGTCTATGAATTGAAAATGGGGGACCCTGATGTAAACAAGACAAACGTCTTTCTCTGGTCTGCATCCCCTTAACAATTGTGTGTATTGAGCCATACTGTATTGTAGTACCCATTCTGCAATCTGTTAAATAAATAATTTCGTATTGGCATCGCGTCCCGCTCTTAAGCCATACCAAGATATACCTCATCTCATGTACCTAGTGTACTCCATCAACGAACAAAACTAATACACCCATCACCTGCCAGGCCCTGACCCTAGTGGCGTACTATATAGTACTAGGCGTGGTCACCACTCACTCTTCCTCTATTTTCGTTTCCATCATAGCGGACGCAAGACGCCCTATGCAACTAGTTATGAAAAGTTTAGATAATATTGAGTGCTTACAGAGATTTGCTTACCCCTGGAATCTTCGGGGTATGTTCCAACGACACGTCGGGTCTATTCTGATGTTCCCTCGTCTTGTGGCAGCAGATCGAGGGACAGCGTGCGAGGTTGGCTATCGAGCCGGCTCGCACACAGGTAGGCCCTGTGTCATCAGGCATTGATGCTAGTGTTAGTAATGCTGGTTTGTTTGGTTACACAACCGAGTTGTGTGTCGGCGCCAGGGGCGGGATGGTTTGGTGAACGTTCCCTGAAGTGGACGGTTTCCAAGCGGTCCTGGAACGTGCTGCTAAACACTAATGCTAATGCTAACACTAATGCTGAAATGCTGGGCACTGTTCTAATGTTCCCCGCCGTGGGATGTTGCCACTTTTCCCTCCTCTTAACCGGTTCATTGATGAAGGTCAGTCGGTAGCTAATGTGGGGAGTTTTGCTGAGTCCTATTTTACCCTTTTTATGGGTAAATGGGTTGACAACAGGGTGCAGGGCGGGTGTGCCGTGGCTTGGTAGCATCGATCCTGTGCCCCGGCGGGGTTTGGACGGTGTCCCACCCGGAAGCCGATGCTTGAGAGCGGGTCGGCCCGGCGGGTGGCAGTAGAGCTATACTGCTGCAGGATGGAATTTAGCGGCGGCCAATGTTGTGGCTCAGCTGACTGTTTTCTGTCCACATTAGCGTCGAACGCTATGCTATAGTGGGCTACTGTTTCTATTCTGTTTCTCTGCTACGGGAATGTCTGTCTATACTACAGTTTTCCCTCCTCTCAACCATTCATGCTGACGGTCAATCGGTGTCTACTGGGGGAGTAGTGCGGGGGGGGCTTTGTTTACCTTCATGGGTAAATGGGCTGAGGTCTAGGGCTGGTGTGCTGTTGTGAATATTATGAATGAATGCAGGACTGGTTCTCTCTGGTCAGCCTTCCCTTTAACGTCGTGTGCATGGGCTTGCCCATTCTACAGTATGTTCGTGGTGTTAGTTCATTTATTCATTAACCCCTTCATGGTGCACACCACAGTGGAGGTTGCTGGTTGCAACCACCACTGGTGCTCCGTGTTAGCATCAGTCCTTTGCTTTTGACATGTTGAAACAGTGCCCCGCCCGGCCGACGCCATGAGGTGGGTTGGCCCGGTGAGTGGCTGGTGGGCTGCTAAAGCCTGTACCGCCACGGTATGGAATTGGCAGCGATTAGTAACTGTGTTCGAATTGCTGTTTTTTCTATCAAAAAATGGTGTCTGGTGGCGGGGCCTTGAGGGCCAGCCGACGTCGACACATCGCGCGAGGTTCTTGACGTTATTAGCTTTGACCTAGCCGCAAGCTACAACCGCTCAGGGCTCCCCTCTCCACAGAGGATTTTGGTCTTCCGCTGGAGCGCGGGCGGTATTGTCCTAGGCCCCACACCGCACATCCAGAAGAAGAGAGAGCATGGCCTCGTCAGCGGTGATGACGAGGCCCTCGACAGGCGGCCATGTTTTCCCCCGCCAGAGGTATCCTGGGCGTTGAATCGACAGGTGTCCACAAGGCCGACAGCCTTGGCGGCCGAGGGATCGGCCATGTTGGATGGGCTTGGCTTGGAATATACAAGCCGTCGCCGTCCTGCCGCGAGCAGCCCGCTCTCCGATCACTCCCTCCCGCAACACCAGTGGAAAAAGGGGGCTCTGATTGTTTCCTTTGGCTGCGGGCCGCGTGCTTTCGTTGAAGCGCGGGCGGCCCCACTTTTCGCTTCTCATGGGGACAGGGGCTGACACCCAGTTGATGGCTGAGCCTGGGTCTGTCCGTGGGAATGTTGTGCTGTCAAGCGGCTCCCACACCATAAGCTGTGTTGGTTGAGCCTGGTGTTACGTCTGTCAACTATAAGTGTTGTCAGCAGGGGGGCTCGAAACCTTTTGAGGCACACAGTGCGGGCTTCCCCGGCCTCGCCTTCGCCAGGCCAGGTATCATGTTGGTGCCTCCCACTCCTGAAAGATTGGTAGTGGTCTCGCAGGCGCGCGTGATTTGGGTGGTAGTAATATCACTGCAGGGCTACGGTGTGTAGGAACCCATGGGGGCCTCACACCTTGCATGTCCGGCTGCAGAACGACTCCTCAGCATGTTCTGGAGGGGTGTTCAGTGGGGGAGCTTTTGTCACCTAGAACTGATGTCAGCTTCCCCCGTATCAAACCGGCCCTTCTGTCGGGGTCCCCCCTTGGGTGCGATTGCCTCGTGGGTAGTGTCAGGGTCAGATGCCCCGACACGGAACGCTCTGCTCGCACGGGTCCAGGGTTGGCTACGCACAGCGGGTGGGACCGGGCCGCCTATCTACAGTACCTGACGGACCTGCGCCACATGGCGGTGGGTGCGTTGGGAGTGTCGTCACATATGGCTACAGCAGCACCATATGTCGAGGTAGATGGAGAGAACGCTGAGGCGGGGACTTGTATTTAAAAACACAACCCCACCCGTTTTCGGGTTTGGTACAGACCCTATTGTCAGGGTCACCAGCAGTGACAGCTCTGGTCGACGAGATCTGATCTCTGTGGACGAAGCAAGCCATCGTCGTGGCGTTTTCCTCCCGGTGTTCTCTGGTGCCTGAGAAATCGGGAAGGGGGGGGGTGTCAGACCCATGTTGGACCATGGGAAGGTTAAGTATTTTTTGGATCGTCTCCTACCTGTTGAACACTGTCAGGTGGGGGTCTGGTTCTCCTCCATAGACCTGTAGGATGCGTGTTCGCATCCCCGATCTTCCGTCCTAGGGCTTACCTACGCTTCCTTACAGGGTTAGCGTATGAGTACCAGGGGCTGTCGTTCGGCTTTTCTCTGGCTCCGCGCATCTTCACCAAGTGCGTGGAGGCTGCACTGGGGCCTCTGCGTCGTCAGGGGTTACGAAGTGTATTCTGCCCTGCCGACGTTCTGGTCCTTGGCGGTCAAGGTGGATCGTCAGGTCTCATGCCAGGCAGGGTTCCTACCAGCCTGGGGGTGCTGTAGACTGGAAGTAGAGTACTCCTCTTCCCAGTCAACGGGTGGAGTGCTATGGGCATCCCTCTCAGAGCGTGTTGCGACACGCTCGGGAGGTTCCGTCCTAGGACGGTTACGGCGCTGTCCGTGATACGCCTGCTCGGTATGAGGGCATCTGCTCATTCCGTGGTCCCTCTTGACCTCCTCTTCACCCCAGGAGGAGGTTACGGAGGTGGTTCTTTTCCGTTGTTGGGGCGGGTACGTTGAAGAGCGCAGGTCCTTGATCCTGATTGCGCCGGACCGGGGCACAGCTGTGTGGTTCCCGGTCCTGGTCCAGCTCTTGGTATCCCGTCATGGCCTGTTCCTTGGTCATCGCGGGCCCTCTCTCAAGCGCACGGGTCTCTGTGTTAGTTCCCTGTGCTGGGCCAGCTGCTGGTGGTTTGGCTGGTGAGAGGGTGAGTCTGGAGAGGATGGATCCTTCTGTGGTTGGTACCATCCGGAACGCACATGCTCCTTCCACTATCGCGGGTTACGCGGGTAAGTGCCGTATTTTCCAAGAGTGGTGTAAGGCCGCCCTCTTGTGAAGCGTTTCCTGCTTGGCATTGACGCCTTAAGCCGGTGAAACGCTCTTTGGCTCCGAGCTGGGATCTTCAATTGGTCCTCGGTCAGTTGTCCTTGGCCCCGTTTGAGCCTCTTGAGCAAGCGCTGTTGGAATGGCTGTCGTTCGAAGACTGCGTTCTTGCTGGGTGGCCATCACCTCCGCTAAAACGCATGGGTGTGCTTTGTGCTCTCTCGGTACGGCCAGAGTGCCTGTCTTTTCGTTCCGATAGCGGTGCCACTCTGCGGCCTAATCCAGCCTTCGTGCCTAAAAATATCCGGAGTGCTTCCGCTACAGGGATATTATGGTTCAGGCGTTTCATCCGCCTCCTCACGCTAGTGAGTTGGAGGCGGGCCTTCACCTGTCATGTACGGTCCGGGCTTGGGGGTTACCTCAGCCGTACTTAGGGCCTCAGGGCTACCGATCAGCTCTTTGTCTGTTACGGTGGTTCTCGTGCTGGTAAGGCACTATCGAAACAGCGCCTGTCCCATTGGTTGTGCGAGGGCATTGCCCTTTGCTACACGTTGGCCGGGCTGGCTCCCCCTGGGGGCGTCAGGGCGCACTCCACTCGTGGGGTGGCAGCCTCTGCCGCTCTGCTGGGTGGGGCCTCGGTGGAGGACATCTGTGCTGCAGCTTCATGGTCCTCCCCGGGTCCCTTCGTAAGGTTTTACCTCATGGACATGACCGGGGATTCTGTCTCCCAGGCGGTTCTGAGGTCTGTGGCCTCTCCTGCTTCCCGTCCTTTGGTGGGGTAGCAGGGGTGTGTGGGTGTGGGCCACAATGTGTTGTGTCACACATGGTTCCGCCTGTGCTGTGTGTTCAAGAGGTTCTAGTTCCCTCTTGTTCACACTCGGGTGGAGTTGACTGCGCCCCCTCTTCATTAGGAAGGATGGGGTGACGGGACTCCCCTCCCCCCTGATGTGGGCTTACGGGTCCTCAGGGGGTACATTTGTCGGGCCTCGCGTCCGCTCTACCCCATATCTCGGTATGGCTTAAAGGGGAACTCCAACATTTTGGGAAATTAGCTTATTTAACATCTTCCCTGGAGTTAGACAAGAAGATACATACCTTTTTTGTCTCTGTGCGTCCATTTAGCTTTGGGAACAGACGCTCCGTTAGCATAGCTTAGCTTCATCACTGGAAGTGAGGCAGATCCGGAGCCTTACAGTGCCTTACAGTGTATAGTTTGATTGATTGATTGAAAAGTTTATTAACAGATTGCAGAATACACTGCAAATACAACTCCAAAACGTTCATGTAAACATGTTGTGACCTGTGTATTCACCACGTGGAGAAATAAAAAATAATTGAATTAGACAATTATGTTTTATAAGCAAATATACTCGGAACAATTTTTTTGACCAACCACTACTCTATGAGCGCAGCCAGTGATTTCAACGTGACGCCGTGTGTGTTTACATTCTCATTCATTCAAAAGATCCAAACCGATTGAAGTTTATGGATACCATGACTTGAAATTCTCTTACCTTGACGATTAAAAGCCTCCCCAATTTAGAAAACAGTAATCCAATGGCTGGTATTGTTATATACCGGACGCTCTGAGCTAACCGGAGCTAACACAGACCAGGATCGCAAAGCATATATAATGACTTCCTTTCTGGGGTTGTCAAAATAAAAGTGCGACGTTTATAGCAGCGGAAAACGTTTATTTTGTACATTATCTAACGTTAACACAAACCTAAACTAACTTTAGGTTAGTTGTAACATTAGTTTAGGTTCGTGTTAACGTTAGATAATGTACAAAATAAACGTTTTCCGCTGCTATAAACGTTGCACTTTTATTTTGACAACCCCAGAAAGGAAGTCATTATATATGCTTTGCGATCCTGGTCTGTGTTAGCTCCGGTTAGCTCAGAGCGTCCGGTATATAACAATACCAGCCATTGGATTACTGTTTTCTAAATTGGGGAGGCTTTTAATCGTCAAGGTAAGAGGATTTCAAGTCATGGTATCCATAAACTTCAATCGGTTTGGATCTTTTGAATGAATGAGAATGTAAACACACACGGCGTCACGTTAAAATCACTGGCTGCGCTCATAGAGTAGTGGTTGGTCAAAAAAATAGTTCAGAGTATATTTGCTTATAAAACGTAATTGTCTAATTCAATTATTTTTTATTTCTCCACGTGGTGAATACACAGGTCACAACATGTTTACATGAACGTTTTGGAGTTGTATTTGCAGTGTATTCTGCAATCTGTTAATAAACTTTTCAATCAATCAATCAATCAAACTATACACTGTAAGGCACTGTAAGGCTCCGGATCTGCCTCACTGCCAGTGATGAAGCTAAGCTATGCTAACGGAGCGTCTGTTCCCAAAGCTAAATGCACGCACAGAGACAAAAAAGGTATGTATCTTCTTGTCTAACTCCAGGGAAGATGTTAAATAAGCTAATTTCCCAAAATGTTGGAGTTCCCCTTTAACACTTTCAGTGCCACTCACGAGATTTCTCGTGTTTTTTTATAGGTGGTTGCTAGCCACTCACAAGATTTCTCGGATTTTTTATTTTTTTTTTGTGATCTGAAAAATTATTGCATCACCCGAGCCTACCCGAGTATAGCCGAGGGGCGCCGACGATCACTGTGGAAAAAAGCGCCCCCTGTCGTCTCCCAGATGACATAAGTGATTTTGGAATGGACTCAATGAAAATGAATGGGGAAAAAAATCCGGTACTCCACATTTTCCAGTTCACTGATCCAGCCGGGGTTACTAGAGCCTCAGATCCCCGCGGATCATGGAGTTCTACTGTATTGCGTTGGATCCATACACGTATCGATTTTTTCGAATGGTGATCAGGAATTGGAATATACCAGTTGGATACCATCTGATGTCAGGTAAGGACTCCATGTTATCAGTGGTAGGATAATCAGAGTAAGTTTGATGAAGTTATAAGCTGTTTTGTGAAATGTCTTCTTTCGGTTTCACTGTAAAAGTCCGAGAGGAAATCAACGAGGCGATTATCCGTGCGCGGCCGTAATGTGCGTGCGTGCACGTATAATATTGATCATCTAGCGTTTATTTGAAAACGATTCATAAAAAGGCCGACGAATATCAACGTTGTGGAATATTCCACTAAAAGACGATTTTCATAGAATGCTCCAGAATGAGCTGTTTTTTATATCAAAACGGGGGCTTTTCTAACTGCTCTGAAACGGCAACGACGCGATAAAAAAACAATCTGCCTTCACAGCACTGACTGGAAAATAGTCTTTGATAATGCGATGGGCAGATTAGACACATAGCCATAATTTAAAACATAGATTAGGCGATATTAACGTTAACATTGGCGCCGATGGTGGCATTCAAGCGGTAAAACGGAAAACCAGGCGTGGCGCTGAAAGTGTTAAGAGCGGGACGCGATGCCAATACGAAATATAACGACAGGTTATGTATATAACCTAGTTATATGAGTACTGGCTAAGCGTCCCGCTCTTAGCGTGCCCTGAGTTCCCTTGGGGAAACTTTTCTTTGGAAACTATTTTTTCCGAGGAAGAGTGAGTGGTGACCACGCCTAGTACTATATAGTACGCCACTAGGGGCGGGGCCTGGCAGGTGATGGGTGTATTAGTTTTGTTCGTTGATGGAGTACACTAGGTACATGAGATGAGGTATATCTCGGTATGGCTTAAGAGCGGGACGCTTAGCCAGTACTCATAACTAGGTTATATACATAACCTGTCGTTTTCATTCATTCATTCATTCTGCCACACGACAGCATGTTAACCATTTCACTACCACACTACAGACGGTTAACCCTTTCACTACCACACTACTTAACCGTCTGTAGTGTGGTAGTGGAAGGTTAACCTTCTGTAGTGTGGTAGTGAAAGGGTTAACCCTTTTTCCACTGCGACAATACAAAAGGTTAATCCTTTCACTGCCACACGACAGCAGGTTAACCCTTTCACTACCACACTACAGACGGTTAACCCTTTCACTACCACACTACAGACTGTTAACCGTCTGTAGTGTGGTAGTGAAAGGTTAACCTTCTGTAGTGTGGTAGTGAAAGGTTAACCTTCTGTAGTGTGGTAGTGAAAGGGTTAAGCAGACACACCCTATGAGATCATTAACCGTCAACCGCCAATATTTGCTGCTTCCAGGTATCCGTGATAGCGTCACTGGGTTTTACTTTGAAAACACAGCTTCTAATTTCCCCAAGGGGATTAATAAAGGATCATCTTATCTTATCTTAGGTCATCAACAGCCTTTCACACCTGAATAAAGATCTTCGTGGCAGGTGTGTTTATAAAGAGTCAGGTTATAAAAAGTCAGAAGGACACCGTCTTCACTTGATGAATATTATTAATAAATTACAACGTTCCGGTCTGGGACCCTCTTCAGGTATATAGCTCAAAAACATTGCTTGAATCATGATAAGCCAGTATGAAGTGTGGTGTTATCCCTGTGCACTGTATGTGCTCCTACGTCAGTGTACATTCATACATACAAACTTTGTTGTTAATGTGTCTTTGTGCTGTGGATTCCTTGTATTTGGAAAATCCAGTGTTTCTGACTCTGATAAACTATCGCAATATGACCTAGAACAACTGAATTCATCGAAACCCCCGCTCATAGGACCACCCGAGCCACTGCTAGAGAAGACAGTGAGAAACCCCATGATAAACCACCTTTGGCCAGACTGTCATGTCTATTAGAGGTGGTGATCGTGGAACAGTCTACCCCCAACAATAAGAGAATGCCCAACCTATAGTTCTTTCAAAAGTGAGCTAAAAGTATGGCTAGTCTCAAATCAGACCTGTACACATTGATATAAACTATGTGAAGCTGTCTTAACACTTAACACGACTTAAGTCGTTTCTGGCACTGAACGACTTAGGCCCAGAAATGACTTTTGGCACCCAAAGTGTTAATGATGTTCCATGTTTATATTTTCCCAGATGTATATGTATATTTTCTATGTATATTTTTCCAGATGTTGTTTTTATATTTGCCATGTCTAACCTTTTTATCCACTAGCCTTTAACTCCTGGCAGGGGGATAGCCCCTTTCGTGACTGTGATGCACGCCAACAAGGTTTGGCAGAGTGAATCCACAGTCACTTGCTAGCCCATAGCCAACCAACCTAGATTTACCATGAAGGACTGGTTCTGCCCAAACTGTTCGTTATACAAGTGTCACAGAGAAATTTCAAAGGTACTCACAGTTGCACGAGGGTTTCGGACAGATATACGTGATGGTTTGAAACCTCTGTGTTGCTAATAAACATTTTAAATAATTTTTATAAACGTGTAAACATCACCGAGACGGCAGTGCGGCTCTGCAGATATACCCTACTCCTCATTGCGGCGTTCGGGGGAGAGCAGCCATACGTTCTTCGCTGTTTACACGTTTACATTTTTTTTTAAATGTTTATTAGCAACGCCAAGCTTTCAAACCATCACGTATCTCTGTCCGAAACCCTTGTGCAACTGAGTGAGTACCTTTGAAATTTCTCTGTGATACTTGTATAACGAATGGTTTGGGTAGAACCAGTCCTTCATGGTAAATCTAGGTTGGTTGGCTATGGGCTAGCAAGTGACTGTGGATTCACTCTGCCAAACCTTGTTGGCGTGCATCACAGTCACGAAAAGGGCTAGGCAGGGGGACTGCCTCTGGAAACTAGCCTCTTGTTATAATTGGTTTGGTGCATTTACGTTCGATGTGCATTTTATGTTCTATGAATGTTCATCAATGTGCTTGTCCCTCTACAAATAAAATAAATGAAATGTAAGATAATATCAATTTGCAGTGTTCATGGTTCCATTTGTCAAAAAGTTACTGATTATTGTTGCAATTATCTAGGAGCCTTGAGTGCAAATGTTATGAAAGTATTCTTTCTGTCGATGTATTTCCATATGACATTAAACTTCCGTTCGTGGGCACTGAGAAGTCTGTTAGTGTGTGAATTGCATGGATGTCTTCCTACCTTAGGCACAGCGGCCTGCAGTACCACGTTGTGAACAGGCAGGGGCGCTGTGTTGAGCATGGACAACACCAGCACCAGCACATCGGGTCGACCAGGGGGACAGTCGGAGGCAAAGGTGAGCAGCACACGAACTCCGTCCTTATCATAGGCTGTAACAGGCAACACTCTACCTGGAGACACACGAGCACAGAGCCAATCAAGAAATGTCCCATAACACAGACCAGCCAATGATATGAAAGAAGTAAGACAGAGCTCAACCATTGAGGATGAAACACAGGACAGCTCTTACATTTACACTATTACACTCCTACTTCTCTTTTATCATCCTGTCAACTATCGCTTTATTCACTCCTGCTTCTCCCTCCTTTTATCCATCCTGCCAACTATCTCTTTATTCACTCCTACTTCTCCCTCCTTTTATCCAACCTGCCAACTATCTCTTTATTACACTCGGGGATTAAAGCAAAAAAGAAATCTCCTGACTGAACTTTTTTTCAGGCCAAGTCATATTCTTATTTTAACCTCCACTATATATATTTATTTAATAGCGTTAGCGTTTTAAGGGAACTAGATAATTTTGAACATCTTTTCTATTGCCAGTTTGCTTTTACGTAATATCAATGCTGTTTTCAATTCATTAAATGAAACTGATTGCAAGGGTTGACTGACTTTGTCATACAAATAAACAAATCTACATACTGTAACTTTTCAGTATAGTGTATAGTTCAAATTATGTATTGTCTATAGTTCAGATTCAGTATTGTGTATAGTTCAAATTCAGTATTGTGAATAGTTCAAATTCAGTATCGTGTATAGTTCAAATTATGTATTGTCTATAGTTCAAATTATGTATAGTTCAAATTATGTGTTGTGTATAGGGCAAATACAGTAAAACGATAGCATTTTAAAACTCTGTCCTGTAACATTTTATATGTTTAAGAGAATGTAGCGTATATCAGCCTATGATTTATGGTAAAGTCGATTCCCCCTTCTTCAGATGACTTTGGTATCTCTCATAAGAAGACAGGCACATGCTCATGCTCCTCAGTGCAGGGTTGATTTCCATTTTGGAGGTGTTTTTCTCTGTTGCCTTCATGTGGGACTTGATAATGGCTAAGCCTTCATAATTATGTCTCAATGTTCAGCCTGGCCCTGTCTTTTTCAATGATGTCATCCATGATGTTAAATGATCCTTCGACAAGAGGGCCAGTGAACAATGACAGAAGGGCCTTTACCAACTTCCCTAAAATGGGGAATATCATCCCTCCTTCTGGCATCTTCATGGCCAAGATCTTACTCCACCAGTCAACATCGATTCGTTCAGTATTCTCCTCAAAGTGTTTGGCCTGTGCTCCTAAATCTGGTAGGCTCGCACCTCTTCATTCAGTTGACCAAGCTCCTCAGATTTCACTGCATTTGGCAAGGACTTGGCTAAGGTGTTGAATGCAAATGATGTATTGTGTATAGTTCAAATGTAGCAGGTGTAGTGGCTCTGACTCCAGGAGTGGAGGATTTTGAGTCTGTAGCAGGTGTAGTGGCTCTGACTCCAGGAGTGGAGGATTTTGAGGCTGTAGCAGGTGTAGTGGCTCTGACTCCAGGAGTGGAGGATTTTGAGTCTGTAGCAGGTGTAGTGGCTCTGACTCCAGAGTGGAGGATTTTGAGGCTGTAGCAGGTGTAGTGGCTCTGACTCCAGGAGTGGAGGATTTTGAGTCTGTAGCAGGTGTAGTGGCTCTGATTCCAGGAGTGGAGGATTTTGAGGATGTAGCAGGTGTAGTGGCTCTGACTCCAGGAGTGGAGGATTTTGAGTCTGTAGCAGGTGTAGTGGCTCTGACTCCAGGAGTGGAGGATTTTGAGGATGTAGCAGGTGTAGTGGCTCTGACTCCAGAGTGGAGGATTTTGAGTCTGTAGCAGGTGTATAGTGGCTCTGACTCCAGGAGTGGAAGAGGAGGAGGCTGTAGCAGGTGTAGTGGCTCTGACTCCAGGAGTGGAGGATTTTGAGGATGTAGCAGGTGTAGTGGTTCTGACTCCAGGAGTGGAGGAGGAGGAGGAGGCTGTAGCAGGTGTAGTGGCTCTGACTCCAGAGTGGAGGATTTTGAGGCTGTAGCAGGTGTAGTGGCTCTGACTCCAGAGTGGAGGAGGAGGAGGAGGAGGCTGTAGCAGGTGTAGTGGCTCTGACTCCAGAGTGGAGGATTTTGAGGATGTAGCAGGTGTAGTGGTTCTGACTCCAGGAGTGGAGGAGGAGGAGGAGGCTGTAGCAGGTGTAGTGGCTCTGACTCCAGAGTGGAGGATTTTGAGGCTGTAGCAGGTGTAGTGGCTCTGACTCCAGGAGTGGAGGAGGCATAATGCAGGATATGTTTTCTGACATGCGTTTTCAGTATAGTTCAAATTCAGTATTGTATATAGTTCAAATTATCTATTGTGTATAGTTCAAATTATGTATAGTTAAAATTATGTATTGTGTATAGTTCAAATTCAGTATTATTGTATAGTTCAAATTATGTATTGTCTATAGTTCAAATGATGTATTGTGTATACGTAGTTCAAATTATGTATTGTGTATAGTTGAAATTATGTATTGTGTATAGGGCAAATACAGTAAAACAATAGCATTTTAAAACGGTCCTGTAACATTTAGGACAATGGGAGCATGGGGGAGAAATGGGGGACCCTGATGTAAACAAGACAAACGTCTTTCTCTGGTCTGCATCCCCTTAACAATTGTGTGTATTGAGCTGTACTGTATTGTACCCATTCTGCAATCTGTTAATAAAATTTTCAATCAAGCACTCGTGTTTTATGACATGCGTTTCTACTACTGGATCTACTGCCTGTTCATGGTCTATGTATGCTGAAGGTCGGTCAGACCAAGTTTAAAAGAATAAAAGTGATTAAATCTATTACTTGTGTCCTGTAACATTTATATGTTTAAAGAGAATGTAGCGTATATCAGCCTATGATTTATGGTAAAGTCTATTCCCGCGGGGATGAGTCATCTCCGTCAAAACATCTCCTGACTGAACTTTTTTTTCAGGCAAAGTCATTATTATTATTTTTTTTAACTTTGGCCATTTCCCTGGCTCTTTTATACGTTTATCGCATTTATACTTGGTCAAGCTCGACCGACAGAAGCAGGCTGAAAGGGTTCAGATGGGGGGGAAGACACTCTGGGAAAGGCACGGCTGCAGTCCGGGATTCGAACTCGCTCAGCCCCAGATCCGTGACGAGCACGGTTGTCCACGGCGCTGAAATAGCACTCGCGGTACGTGGTGAGCTACTGGAGCTCCCCAGGCAAAGTCATTCTTATTTTAACCTCCACTGTATATTTATATTTAATAGCGTTAGCTAAAAGCACTACAATTACATTTTCATACCATAACAACAGGCTGAGACTCACCGGTAGAGCCGTCGTGCCGCCGTTAACCCTTCGATAAGCTTTGTGGCCCGGGCATAAATGTGTCCATAAATCCATTTAGTTAGATCTCATCCAACACTGTCTGAATGTATCTTGCGATTATTATACATAACTATTAGCGCAATCCGGTCTCTCAAGTCGCTGCGTCCTGCCGATTGCTCGCCAATGACTATGCTTGGCACGGCCGCGGTAGGAAAAAAAATTCCCCTTTTCATGATATTTGACGCCTCTGATTGGCTCATGTTAAAATCCGTCACGACTCCGAATCAAATGACGGAACTCCTAATCAAATCGACGGATATCTGTCTCAAGACGGAACGCTTTAATGCCTGTACACTCCTGCTTCTCCCTCCTTTTATCCATCCTGCCAACTATCTCTTTATTACACTCCTGCTTCTCCCTCCTTTTATCATCCTGCCAACTATCTCTTTATTACACTCCTGCTTCTCCCTCCTTTTATCCATCCTGCCAACTATCTCTTTATTCCGGAATTTTCCCAAGGGGATCGATAAAGAAATATCTTATCTTATGTTATGCTATCTTATTTATTCCTTATTTCCATCCATCCATCCATCTCTAGTACACAGGGCAGCAGTGGCTCAGGAGGTAGAGCGGTCGTCTGCCGGCTCCTTCCAGCAGTGTGTTAACCCTTTCACTATCACACTACCAAATGGTTAACCCTTTCACTGTGACAGTACAGAATGTTAGCCCTTTCACTGCCACACGACAAAGGGTTAACCCTTTCACAACCACACTACAGAAGGTTAACCCCTTCACTACCACTACAAAAAACCGCCTGTAGTGCGGTAGTGAAGGGGTTAACCTTATGTAGTGTGGTAGTGAAAGGGTTAAAGTGTCCATGAGCATGACCCCTAACTGCTCCCGATGAGCTGGTAGGCTCCTTGCATGGTTGCCTCTGCCGTCTGTGTGTGTGTGTGTGTGTGTGTGTGTGTGTGTGTGTGTGTGTGTGTGTGTGTGTGTGTGTGTGTGTGTGTGTGTGTGTGTGTGTGTGTGTGTGTGTGTGTGTGTGAGAAAGTGAGGCATAAGTTGTATAAAATACAATAATTTGGATAAAAGCACTATATAAAATACAGTCCCTCTACTCCAGGGGTGGCCAACCAGTCAGAGACTAAGAGCCACAAAAATTACTGTGGTACCACAAAGAGCCACACCATATACCAGCGTTTCTCAACTTTTTTTTTCAGTCACGGCACCCTTCATGTGTTTATAGGTCTCACCCTCTGACCTCTGAAGTTGCTAATGTCTTTTTTATTTGGGCCTCACATGGTTAAAAGTACCCTGTGAGACCCACGGTTGCAAAATTACAAAATCACTTTTAGCCATTTAAAGAAATAATGTTTATTTAAAAAATGTTAAAGGGGAACTATTTTACTATTTCTTTCACTATTTGGGCACTTTTACACAATTCCTGTGAGTCTATGGAACACCTAGGTTTTTTTTTCAAAAAAAAAAAATGCATTGTTTTGTATTTCTAATCAAGTACTCAAAAACCGCATTTTTTTACCTCAAGATCTTAAGCCGTTTTGAGGCTGGGCTCCAACCACTGTGTGGCCTGGTGCCAACTGCCACATCAACTGCCACATTATTATGCAGCTGAGAAATCTCTGACATCACAGATATGCACATTTTCAGATGACTCAGTTCAGTGAGGGTGAATATTGTGAGAAGAGAATTGGAAGAATGCGCCAATATGAGAATTAGAGACATAGATCCTATTAATATAAGTCCATATAGCTAAGAAACAATGATAAACACTGAAAAAGGCCATTCATAAGATAGTTCCCCTTTAAGCACATGTATAGTCAATTGGTCCTGTTGTTCAGCCTCACAATGCTATTTGATAGTAAATGTGTTTATATGTCCCACCCTCTGGCCTCTGAAGTTGCTAATGTCTTTTTAATTTGGGCCTCACAGGGTTAACCTCTTAAGCCCGAGATATACAGTAAAAGTGTATATTTTCAGCATTACGTTTGTTTACCAATTATTTTAACTGTTATTAGTGAAATTATTATGAGATTATAGAAATCTCAGGGCATTGAGTCGGAAACCGGCGCATATTGACAGGAGGAAGTGGCACATCCAAAAGTGAGTGTAGTCTTTTGAAGGAAGAGACTCAGGGCTTTCAAATTCGAAAAACTACCCTACCCAGATCACACCAGCCCCTGTCAATCATCTGACTTCTGGATAAACTTTTTTATTTCTCTTATTTTTGGGGATTATCTCCCACAAACCTGAACGTTATTGCCATAAAACAGAACGCAGTTATATTATCGTACTTGGCCATCGCGTCCCGCTCTTAAGCCTATCGAGATATACCTCATCTCATGTACCTACTGTACTCCACTAACGAAAAACAAATACGTCCACACCTGCCGGGTCCCGCCCCTATGGCATGGTCACCAAACACTCTTCCTCTATTTAGTTTCCATCATAACGGTCGCAGTGCGCCTTATGTAACTAGTTGTTATGAAAAGATTAGAGAAATTGCGTAATGTTGAAAGTTACCGGAGGTTTGCTTACCCCTGGAATCTTCGTGTTTCAACGACACGTCGGGCCTATTCTGATGTTTCCTCGTCTGGTGACAGCAGATCCAGGAGCAGCGTGCAAGGTTGGCTATCGAGCCGACTTGTACACAGGTAGGCCCTGTGTCATCAGGCATTGATATTAGTTAGTAATGCTGGTTTGTTTTGTTACACAACCATGTTGTGTGTCGGCGCCAGGGGCGGGATGGTTTGGTGAACGGTTCACTGCAGTGGACGGGTTCCAAACGATCCTGGAAGCGTGCTGCTAAACAACTAATGCTAACGCTACATGCTAATGCTATATGCTAACACTACTGCTACGCTGTTCTAATGTCTCCGCCGTGGGATTTTGCCGCTTTTCCCTCCTCTTGCCCGGTTCATCAATGAAGGTCAGTCGGTAGCTAATGTGGGGGTTTTGCAGAGTCCTATTTTACCCCTTTTTACGGGTAAATGGGTTGACAACAGGGTGTGCCGTGACTAGGTAACCTAGCCAGGTAGCGTTAAACCTGTGCCCCGGCGGGGTTTTGAACGGTGTTTCCACCCGGAAGCCGATGCTTGAGGCTCGGCGGGTGGCAGTAGAGCTATACTACTGCAGGATGGGACTTAGCGGCGGCCCGTATTGTGGCTCAGCTGACTGTTTTCTGTCCATAGTAGCATTGAAGACGCTATGCTATAGTAGTGTAGTGGGCTACTGTTTTGTTCTGTCTCTCCGCTGCGAGAATGTCTGTCTATGCTACAGCTTTCTCTCCTCTCAACCATTCATGCTGACGGTCAATCGGTGTCTATTGGGGGAGTAGTGCGGGGGGGGCTTTGTTTACCTTTTTGGGTAAATGGGCTAAGCTAGGGCTGGTGTGCTGTTGTGAATATTATGAATGAATGTGGGACTGGTTCTCTCTGGTCCGCCTCCCCTTAACGTTGTGTACATGGGCTTGCTCATTCTACAGTATTTTGTGGTGTTAGTTCTTTTATTCATTTAACCCCTTCATGGTGCACACCACAGTGGAGGTTGCTGTTTGCAACCACCAATGGTGCTCCGTGTTAACATCAGTCCTTTGCTTTTGACATATTGAAACAGTGCCCCGCCGGCCGACGCCATGAGGTGGGTCGGCCTGGCGAGTGGCTGGTGGGCTGCTAAAGCCTGTACCGCCACGGTATGGATTTGGCAGCGATTAGTAACTGTGTTCGAATTGCTGTTTTTTCTATCAAAAAAATGGTGTCTGGTGGCGGGGCCTTGAGGGCCAGCCGACGTCGACACATCGCGCGAGGTTATTGACGTTATTAGCTTTGACCTAGCCGCAAGCTATAACCGCTCAGGGTTCCCCTCTCCGCAGGGGATTTTGGTCTTCTGCTGGAGCGCGGGCGGTATTGTCCTAGGCCCCACACCGCCTCACACCGCGCAGCCAGAAGAAGAGAGAGCACGGCCTCGTCAGCGGCGATGACGAGGCCCTCGACAGGCGGCCATGTTTTCCCCCGCCGGAGGTATCCTGGCCGTTGAATCGACAGGTGTCCACAAGGCCGACAGCCTTGGCGGCCGAGGGATCGGCCATGTTGGATGGGCTCGGCTTGAACAACAAGCCGTCGACGTCCTGCCGCGAGCAGCCCGCTCTCCGATCACTCCCTCCCCCAACACCAGCGGAAAAAGGGGGCTCTGATTGTTTCCTTAGGCTGCGGGACCACTTTTCGCTTCTCATGGGGACAGGGCCTGACACCCAGTTGATGGCTGAGCCTGGGTCTGTCCGTGAGAATGTTGTGCTGTCAAGCGGCTCCCACACCATAACCTGTGTTGGTTGAGCCTGGTGTTACGTCTGTCAACTATAAGTGTTGTCAGCAGGGGGGCTCGGAACCTTTTGAGGCACACAGTGCGGGCTTCCCCGACCTCGCCTTCGCCAGGCCAGGTATCATGTTGGTGCCTCCCACTCCTGAAAGATTGGCAGTGGTTTCGCAGGCACGCGTGATTTGGGTGGTAGTAATATCACTGCAGGGCTACGGTGTGTGGAACCCATGGGGTCCTCACGCCTTGCATGTCCGGCTGCAGAACAACTCCTCAGCATGTTCTGGAGGGGTGTGTTCAGTGGGGGGGTTTTTGTCACCTAGATTGATGTCAGCTTCCCCCGTATCAAACCGGCCCTTTCTGTCGGGGTCCCCCATTGGGTGCGATTGCCTCAGGTTCCGACCCGACTCCACGGAACGCTCTGCTCACAAGGGTCCAGGGTTGGCTACGCACAGCGGGTGGGACCGGGCCGACTATCTACAGTTCCTGGCGGACCTGCGCCACATGGCGGCGGGTGCGTTGGGAGTGTCATCACATATGACTACGGCGGTACCATATGTCGAGGTGGATGGAGAGAATGCTGAGGCGGGGACTTGTGTCTACACAACCCCACCCGTTTTCGGGTTTGGTACAGACCCTATTGTCAGGGTCACCAGCAGTGACAGCTCTGGTCAACGAGATTCAATCTCTGTGGACGAAGCAAGCCATCGTTGTGGCGTTCTCCTCCCGGTGTTCTCTGGTGCCTGAGAAATCGGGAGAGGGGGGTGTCAGACCCATGCTGGACCTGTCCCATGGGAAGGTTCAGCATTTTTTGGATCGTCTCCTACCTGTTGAACACTGTCAGGTGGGGGTCTGGTTCTCCTCCATAGACCTGTAGGATGCGTATTCGCATCTCCGATCTTCCATCCTAGGGCTTACCTACACTTCCTTTGCAGGGTTAGCGTATGAGTACCAGAGGCTGCCGTTCGGTTTTCTCTGGCTCCCCGCATCTTCACCAAGTGCGTGGAGGCCGCACGGGGGCCTCTGCGTCGTCAGGGGTTACGAAGTGTATTCTGCCCTGACGACGTTCTGGTCCTTCGTGGTCAAGGTGGATCGTCGGGTCTCGTACCAGGCAGGTCCCTACCAGCCTGGGGTTTGCTGTAGACTGGAAGTAGAGTACTCCTCTGCCCAGTCAACGGTTGGAGTGCTATGGGCATCCCTCTCAGAGCGTGTTGTCGAGGTTCCGTCCTAGGACGGTTACGGCGCTGTCTCACATCACGTTTTTCACCGACGCCTCCCTCGCTGGTGACGCGTCGGGCCAACGCAGTAGGGGGCAGCTGGCAAACCATGCAGCCCGGTCTGCGCTACGTTCAATGTGTTGGTATTGAAAGCGGTCCTTCTGGTCCTCAAACGGTGTTGATCAGGACGGACAATACGACGTCAGTGTCGTATATCGACAGACAGGGAGGAGTATGCTCCCCAGCCTCCCCCCGTCTGCACCAGGCGGCGACCGATGCCGTGCCGCCTGGGATTCTTCCCCATACATCCGTTAGGTCAGTTGTTGGGACGGGTACGTTGAGGGGCGCAGGTTCTTGATCCTGATGGCGCCGGACCGGGGCGCAGCTGTGTCGTTCCCGGTCCTGATCCAGCTACTGGTAGTCTGGAGAGGATGGACCCTTCTGTGGTTGATACTGTACCATCCGGAATGCGCATGCTCCCTCCACTGTCGCGCTTTACGCGGGCAGATGACGTATGTTCCAAGTGTGGTGTAAGGCGGGGGGCCGGGACCCAGTCTCCTGCCCCCTGGATGCTGTCCTTAGTTACCTCCGGTCTCTCCTTGATAGACTGTCGGCTTCGACTGTGAGGGTATATGCAGCAGCTATATCCTCCTATCATGAGGGATTTGAGGGGGATGTCTTGTTCAGCCCCCTCTTGTGAGGCGTTTCCTGCTTGGCGCTCGACGCGTTAAGCCGGTGCAACGCTCTTTGGCTCCGAGTTGGGATCTTCAATTGGTCCTCGTCGGTTGTCCTTGGCCCCGTTTGAGCCTCTTTATTTGTCGTTCAAGACCGCGTTCTTGCTGGCCGTCACCTCCGCTGAACGCGTGGGTGTGCTTTGTGCTCTCTCAGTACGACCAGAGTGCCTGTCTTTCGTTCCGATTGCGGTGTCACTCTGCGGCCTAATCCTGCCTTCGTGCCTAAAAATATCCGGAGTTCTTCCGCTCCAGGGATATTGTGGTTCAGGCGTTTTCATCCGCCTCCTCACGCTAGTGAGTTAGATGCGGGCCTTCACCCGTCATGTCCGGTCATTAGGAAGGATGGGGTGACGGGACTCCCCAACCCCTTGATGTGGGCTTACGGGTCCTCAGGGGGTACATTTGTCGGGCCTCGCGTCCGCTCTACCCCATATCTCGATAGGCTTAAGAGCGGGACGCGATGGCCAAGTACGATAATATAACGAAAGGTTATGTATATAACCTAGTTATATGAGTACTGGCTAAGCGTCCCGCTCTTAACGGCCCTGAGTCCCTGTTTGAGGAATCTTTTCTTGGAAACGGGTTTTTTGGCGAGGAAGAGTGTTTGGTGACCATGCCTAGTGTCTTATAGGCTACGCCTCCATAGGGGCGGGACCCGGCAGGTGTGGGTGTATTTGTTTTTCGTTAGTGGAGTACAGTAGGTACATGAGATGAGGTATATCTCGATAGGCTTAAGAGCGGGACGCTTAGCCAGTACTCATATAACTAGGTTTAACCTTTCGTTAGTTTCTCTACCTTTCTGTGAACGTCTTGCAAAAAAGCGGTGTTGCAATATGATGAAAAATGGTGGAGAAATTTACATTATAAAAAAGATGGCAGAATTCAGTACTGTATCTACAAAACCTTCTGTTTAATCATCTTCCCTTTATTCATTTGCTTAGATTTTTCAGGTCTGGTAAATTTTAGAATGGTGTTATTCACAGTCAAAGATAAAAAGAAATGTCAATAGAATTGATATTCTCCTTTGGTTCATTACAATTTACTCAAGCCTAGTAACAGACACACTATTTCTGACACTGATCCATATATGTCCCTTGATTCAGATACCAAGAACATGCAAATAAACCATTTAAAAAAAATATTAAATGTTTATTCTACGTCCTTATGGAATGAGTGACATAAAAAAAAAAAAAAAAAAAAAAACGTAATTTTCTTTTATGGATGGAAGAGCCGCACATTGACGGGCACCCCTGCTCTACTCACTTGGTCTAATGGCCTCCAGAGGAACGTGCACATTGCCTAAGGAGACCTCTGGTCCTCTGGCCGGGCTGCCCTGGAGTGCAGGGTGGCAGGGGGACAGGGAGTGGAACAGCGGGCTGCCCGGGGCTGAGCCCAGACTCTGGGCCTTGGCGTGGGACACAGCAGGGGACCCGGGCACGGAGCCCTGGAGGAGAGAGGCAGACGAGGGGGCGACGTGTCCAGACATGGCGGCTGGTGTCATCCCGAAGCTGCTACCCACAGTCATCTGGCCAGGCAAACTGAAATAATGACATCAGAAGAGGAATCCCACCCAGATTTACTTTTAGGTTGTAATTCTGTGAAAGGAGACCTTTTCCTAGAAAATTCCTTGAATCTTTATTTATTTTTTGGTACGGAAATCGCAACACGCTAAACATCTTGAATTACTAAAAATTCAGAAAAAAATTAAGTCTATAACTACGGGATCAAAACAGTTTCTTTCATCCATCACAGGCACTGTACATTTCTGTGCATTGTGTTAGATTTATTTTTCCTTCAAAATGTATATTTCAACCACGACTTGAGTCCTTTGTGAGAGAGAGAGAACCCCAATTCACACTTTGTCTGGTAAAACTCATTCCTGGCATGACCTCTGGACCTCATACCTCTTGGGTTCTCCAAAGTCCAGCATGGCCAGATCCTGCAGGTCCTGCAGACTGTTAATGGCGGGGGTAGGCCCGACCGGGGGCTGAGCTGCTGGGAACACTGGACCTGAGCTACCAACACTACCAAACAGATCCAGGCTCGCTTCTGGCGCCTGAGGAGACAGAGTCGGATATTACATGCGATATCATGATACATTGTCAAATATTTTTAACTGTTGATCACTTAATACCTCTATAACAAATGTTTTTTAACTTAACAACCAATATTCATCATTAAATAACATACAAAAAAACATATGCCTACATCAACAGTAACTACTAACTAATAACAACTTCCTGCATGTAAAAACAACAAGACTGTCTTCCTATTAGAAGTAGTACCTGTAAGGAGCTCCACTGATTGGACAGGTCATCAAGTTTGGATTTTGATTGGCTGCTCAGAGAGGGAACCGGGTCATTCAAGCCTGAAAAGAAGTCGTGTAGATATCGTCACAAACTGCGTGATGAAACAGCAAACTGCCCTCCATTACAACCTGAATGATGATGATTCGTAGCGGCACGGTGTCCTGGTGGGTAGAGAGACTGTCCTGTAACTGGGACACTCACAGGTTCAAACCCAGTGACATCTTTGTCTAAGTCACACTCCTATGCAGAGAGTTGAACGACGTTCCACTGCCAAACATCTCTGCGCAAAGAGGAAGTACACTGACCTGTGCTAATTATATTCATATAATTTCCCCTTAACACTTTCAGTGCCAGCCATTAGACGCAGCCCTCTGTAGCAACGCCACCGCTAGATAGATAGGGATCCGTCACCTTGTTTGTAGAGCTATAACTATATTCTATATTATAGCTATGGATACAACACTATGGCCCATATGACATCACCTATCTATTGTTCCATATGTGAAAAATATTAAATGTTTCCATCCATACGTTCCCGTGTTATACCGTGGTGAATATAAGTATGGTTTTAGAGCGGTCTAGGGTAATTCATGAAATGCTGAGTTATAGCCCTATATGTAGATTCCACTATATAGACGTTGCCATTTCTTGCCTGTACACGCTATTATTCCAAAATCAGATCTATGTCATAAGTATTATGTTTCATCATGAATGCATGAAATGGGGGGGTCGTTTCTGATTATTTGACTGTCAGTAACGGCATTCGTATTGAACACTAAAAATGCTTATCAGCCCGATCGGTATAAAAGCTAAAATTTAGGTCAGATCGTTCTTACCTGTGATCGGGAGTATTCCGAAAATAATATTCCAATTGTTTGATCGCCATCTGGTACATCCAATGTCCATTTGGCCCATGGCATAATCCATCACAACATATGGATCGGGGATATTTGACATGCTTCAATGGAACCAGGAGAACGGCTGCCCTCGCCCGACAAGGAAACATGAAACCGGACACGTTTGGCCATTACACAGGCCAAGATACAAGGTTACAAAGGGTGCTCGATACCGCCGTCTAGCGGGATGCGGCCAGTATTCGACCTCAGACTCATTCCATTATGGTATGAATAAAAATATCGTTTTGGGCACTGAACCACTTAGGCCCAGAAACAACTTAACTCGTTTTTGGCACCCAAAGTGTTAATATATTGAATAAATAATATTATATACATTTTGTATGGTCTATTTTATAAATAAAGAACCGAAAATTTGTTGAAATCCTTTTTTAATTATTTCACTTCACGTGCAGCCTTGTTTATTCACTGTGTCCATGGAAACGATGATCAACACAGCCATAAAGGTCTGGGTTCCTTAGACTGGGAACAGAGCAGGGCCAAAAAGCCGGCAAGTGCCACAAATGATTCTTCTCGCGCGCCGCACAGTATGCCTGGCTGTTCACACCAGCATCGATTCCCCCGTCCGCTCCGCTGACTGAGCTGATACAACCCCTCCCCCTCTGTGTGTGGGTGCAGAGAAAGGCATGCACACACACACACACACACACACACACACACACACACACACACACACACACACACAGCAGAACAGCACCTCTCTCTCTGACACAGGTACAAACGGAGACAGAATGGTTTAAAATCATGGATTTATGTCCAAGAGTTACCAAACTTTTAAATTTAACCCATGATACATATCAGCTCTACCTGCGATTAAAAAAGAGCAGCAATTCCCCCATGTGTCAGTCTACTCCGCTGCTGTTTTATAAATCACAGGTAGAGCTGATATCTATCATACAAATCAAGACTTTTTCCTATTTTGTGCCCTGGTCATGGAATAACCTTCAGAACACATTACAGCTTAATGTATGTATCTGTTGTTCCATGTGTGTTTTTAACATGCTCAAGGGACTTCCTGGTTAAATAAAGGTTACAAATAAAAAATAATATTATAATATATATATATATATATATATACGTTTTGTCACGGAGGTCAGTTTTTGTTACAGTAATAACAAAATTATTGGGGCAGAGCTGTTTTGCAGGCTGTACTGTACAGGCATAGAGACTGCTCTGCATAGATGTGTGTGCCTTAAGTGTCCTGAGTACTGAACCTCTAACTGCTGTAGGGGGGCCACAAATGGCTGACCCTGTACAGTACTATTATGACTCCTGAGGTGAAATAAAATACTTTCGGCATTCCTATATATCAGGGGTAGGCAACCCTAGGCACGCATGCCCACATAGGCACGCGGGGGCATTTTCATTGGCACAGGGGGCAGCATAATTTTTTTTTAATTAATTATATTTTTTTTTTTTTTTTTTTTTTTTTTTTACTTCGCTTTGAAATATTATAGTGAAATATTTTGCACTGTTGTCGCATTTATCTTGTTGAAATCCTCCCACAGGTTCTTTTTTGTAAGTCGACTGTTTTGCACACCCCTATGACAGCTATACAGCTGTTCCCATGGTGCTCAGCTGTCAGCAGTCAGCTGGCCTCCCGCGCCCGTGCGCAGTTCCCAGGTAATCACACAGTGCTGCGGTTGCATTCTGTATGTGCCGTCTTTCATGATGGCAACCCCCGCTAAGACAGTTAAAGCAAAGGAAATTCGGGCATTCCAGCCCTCGTGGACAGACGACTACGGGTTTGTGTGTCAGAAGGACCGTGCTGTGTGTACTTTATGTTTAGAAAATGTAGTTTGCAGAACGTCAGGTGTGAAACGCCATTTTGAGACGAAGCATCAAAAAAGTTAAGGCAGAATCGATTAAACGTGCCGTGGCCAGGTATAGAAAGCAAGCCAGCACCCTCGAAGTGTTCACGACTGATAAAAACCACGCAACTGAAGCAAGCTATCGCATTGCTCATTGCATTGCGAAATGTGGAAAGCCATTCACTGATGGCGAGTATATCAAGGAGGCTTTTCTCTGTAGCTCAGATGTTTTGTTTGAAGGCTTGCCAAACAAAGAGACAATCAAATCAAGGATAAAAGATATCCCCATGTCAGCTTGAAGTGTCGAGCGACGCATCAACGAAATGTCAGAAAATATCAGAGAACAGCAAACAGCTGGATTAAAAGATGCTCCGGTGTGCAGCTTAAAGTGACCAACTACAGCCCCCAGATAACGGAGCTCAGTAAAGCAAAACTGTTTGTCTGCATTGCACCCCCGCCCCAACTCAGATTTAGGGTTGATACAACCATCATAATAATATTGTTAATAATAACAATAACAAGGCGGCTACGTGGCGTAGTGGGCAAGGCGCTCGCCACGAATGCGGAGACGCTGGGCTCGCCTGTTCGAGCCCAGCGCTCCACATTGCTTTCAGTTTAGCTGGTCGTTCATACTAATACACATTGGCCGTATTAGGGGGTGGGAAACTGATGGGTGGGGATCGGGCGTTGTGGACAGCGACTCCTACAGGTCGGTTGGTGCGCCTGCGCAGTAGAATCAGGAAGTGTCAGGGGCAGCGTGAGCCTCCCACGCGTTACTCCTCGCCACTGAGAGATCGAGCTGCGCAGGTGAAAAGATGCGACTGCTGTTACCTCAAGTACCGGAGGGGACTTGTGCTATGTATGACTTAGTCCACATTGCAGCCGGCTTGTGGGAGGCAAGAAACAGCGTTCGTGACAGGGGAGGGTTGAATTGGATGATATGAAATTGGGATGGGAGAAAATATAGAAAATGGGAGAAAAAGTGGATCAAAAAAATAATAATAACAATAACAATAATGATGTAATAATGTAAAAATTATCATAAAAAATACCTGATTATGAGAAAAAAAATTACGATGCATGGAATATTGTTGATATGGCACAGGCACACTAGTTACAACTATATTTCAAACTGGCACTTCATGTCAAAAAGGTTGCTGACCCCTGCTATATATCATTCAAATACCTAAGGACAGTAGTTCATCGTCGAGAAGAGACAGTGCGGTGGATGTTTTGTCACTAGCTGGATGGCTGGGGCTGCTGTTTTGACTGCAGTGGGAACCAGCCAATCGTTTTGGAGGAGGGGGCAGGACAGGGATGGGGAAACCCATGGGATTGGCCACGGTGGCGGAGTCAGGAGGTTGCGTGGGAGGGGCAGGTTGAGGAGGACTTGGAATGTCGATGCCGGCCAGGTCGATGAGCGTCTCTGTTGTCTGACCGCCAACTGTTGTTTTAGAGAGAGAGAGAAAGATATCACTGCATAAAAATGTATTTATTAATTTATGAAAAAAGCTTGCAGTTCAAACCTGCTGGTAAATGTGGACTGTCAGTCTGTCAGCTGCACTACTGGTCACTGGCAGATAACCTCAACACGTGTTCTATCAGGCTTTTCTATCTATCAGGCTTTAAGACATACAACTTTCAGGTGAACTTTGGAGTCTGGTTGACGAACAAAATAAATACTACTTATTAAGTGCCCTGTTTGTGTGTAAAACAGTAGTATTTGAGTGTGTGTGTGTGTGTGTCTGTGTGTGTGTGTGTGTGTGCGTGCGTGCGTGCGTGCACATGTATTTCTGTGTCTGTGTGGACTCACCATCACCAGCAGTAGATCTAGGGTCTTCAATATCACCATTGATGGTCTGGCCTTCAACTATCTTCTTATAGGAGTTGATGACCCTGGAGAGGTCATCGCTGGCCTGCAGGATGTCACCTAAGGGGTCAAAGGTCAAGGGTTGAAAATGATAAACTGTGACCTGGTGAGAATCTGGAGAGGCGGCAACTCCACGTACTGGACAGGAAGAGGCTTGGAGATGCTCTGCTCAACTTAACTCTGACGGTGAATGCAGAACAGAGACATATAATATATAATAATATTGAATATAATAGAAACTCATGTTTGTGAGTGCTGAAAATTTTTACGCCCCAAATTCTGACTCCATGTTCTCACCCAAACTTGTGTCATTATCTTCTGTCTCGGTGGCCATTTTGAAAGCGGCACGTCTCAACTTGTCACAGCGGTCGAATAGTTCCTGAGATTAACAGATGAGCAGGAAAACAACATACTTCAATATTATTCATTGTGATGTCATGTGTGTGAATTTCTTAATTTTTTTAATTTTTTAAATAAAAGCACTATATATATATATATATATATATATATATATATATATATATATATATATATATATATATATATATATATATATATATATATATATATATATATATATATGGAATTAGGCCAGGAAGGTATAGAGAATATGAAGGTATAAAGTCATGGATCCATACAAAGTTATGGATTTTTACTATACCCTCGTCATTGAGTCAACGGTATATACAAATCTTTTTTTTTTTTTTCTTTTTTTTTTTTAAACTTTGGCCATTTCCCTGGCTCTTTTATACGTTTATCGCATTTATACTTGGTCAAGTTCGACCGACAGAAGCAGGCTGAAAGGGTTCAGATGGGGGGGAAGACACTCTGGGAAAGGCACGGCTGCAGTCCGGGATTCGAACTCGCTCAGCCCCAGATCCGTGACGAGCACGGTTGTCCACGGCGCTGAAATAGCACTCGCGGTACGTGGTGAGCTACTGGAGCTCCCCCTCAAATCTTTTTTTTTTTATCCACTTTTTCTCCTCGTTCTTTATTTTTCTCCCATCCCAATTCCACTGTGCCAATTCTTCCCTCCCCTGTCTTGAACGTTGCTCGCATATGCCCCCCACTGGCCGGTTGTAGGGAGGATAGAAGCCTTGCATCACGTGTCCCCTCCGGTACACGAGGAGGCAGCCTGTCACTCTTTTCACCTGCCAGCGCGGACTCTCATTGGCGAGGTGTAACGTGTGGGAGGCTCACACTACCCCCGCCATTTCCTGTCTCTGCTGTGCAGGTATATACAAATCTTATAATTATACATGTATGTATTTATTATTATAATAAAAAACTAAAAGAAATTCAAATAAATGTGAAATCACACAGTCAAATATCATTATACCATTGAAAATAAGAGAAGTATTGTGATGTCATATTTTGACCATATCGCCCAGCCCTATATGAAAGGGGTATGCAAGTAAATGTGAGTAGATGCACGTGTGTGTGTGTGTGTGTCAAGTCAAGAGTTTTAATTGTCACGGCATACAAGTATACAATGAAATGCGGGTGGTCTTGCCCGCAACGATGTGTGCAATACAGTGGTACAACATATAATAGAATCCAATAAAAAACAACATTGTGCAATAAACAGGTAACAGGTAACATGGTGTGAAATCTCGGTATCTGTACATAGTTATTTACAGAGCATATAGGACATGCTAGGTAGCTTTGGTAGTGCAATACACTGTTCCTGTTATTCTAATTTAAAGTGGCCTTTCCTTTTGGCCATAAGTGTGCGTGTGTGCGGCATGAGTGTGTGCCCGCTCATGTTAAAGTGTTAAGTGGCTGCTAGTGTGTGAGCGTGCACAGCGTGCGTGTCGTGTGTGTGTTCATGTGTGCTTGTGTGTGTGTGTGTGTGTGTGTGTGTGTGTGTGTGTGTGTGTGTGTGTGTGTGTGTGTGTGTGTGTGTGTGTGTGTGTGTGTGTGTGACCACCCACTTTGATGATCTCCCTGTCGGAGTCAGAGGAGCTGTTCTTGTCGTAGTGCGACAGCATCTCGCTCAACAGCCTGACGTTGATGGTCACCTCCTCCAGCGTGTGGATGCGCTTCGTCACCTTCTGCACGCGTGCATCGTCCTGATGGTAATAACACAGACACACCACATTAGAATACCAGTGACGTCACAGAGGAAAACAACAGTTGGGATAAGAGGAAAACAACAGTTGTGATAGAGGATAATATAATATGCTATGGAAGGAAGGGCTTCTGCTGAAGTTACATGCAATGGGAATTGACCTATCTCAAGCCCCCTCTTTTCTTGATCCTCAAATCACAACTTTTTCAAATTTTTAACTGGATAACAGATTTTTTTTTTTATTGGTCTTTTCCCCCCTCCTTTTTCCTCAGATTTTCTCCCATCCCAATGTTAGTCGTTATGCCAATTCCCAATCCCCTTCCTGGTCGCTGCGCACTTACCCCCCACAGTCGGTCTGGGAGAGTGGAGGCTACCACGTGCTTCCTCCGACACACGTCCAGCCAATCAACCGCTTCTTTTCACCTGGCAGCGCGGATTCTCACTGAGAGGGCGTAGCGTGTGGAAGGATCACACTATCCCACTTAGATCCTATCCGCGCTTAGCAGGCGCCCCGACCGAACTGTAGGAGTCGCTGTTTACAACGACCCGGACCCACCCCGCCAGCTTCTCCCACCCTCTAATACTGCCAATTGTATTAGTGTGAACGGCCAGCCAAGCTGGTGACAACCCCGGAGCTGTGAGCTGGATTCGAACAGGCGAATCCAGCCGCTCCGGGGTTGGTGACGAACGCAATCTCCGTTACGCCACCTGACCGCCCCTGATAACAGACTTTTTTAATCATCCAGCTAAAGGTAGGATCTGAAATTGCCAATAAGGATAAGGTTGAAAAAAGGACAGGGGAGTGTGATTAGTCCTATATTGTTCTCCATTATGATAAATGACATCTATGGAAATGTATTGTTAGATATGGGAAGATCTTTATTTGCAGATGATGAGGCTTCATGGAAAGGAGGGAGACATTTAAGCCATATAGTTCAAAGATATTGCAAGAAGGAATACATTAATTTGAGATGTGGGGGAAGCCATGTGGTTTTAAGGTTTCAGTTGCAAAGACTAAATGAATGTTCTTCACAAGGAAGAAGTTTAATCTGAAATCTGAAACTATATGGAAATATTTTTTAATCATTTAGATTGTTAGGGAGTATATTTTGACTCCAGATTACATTGAACACACACACATTAAACATGATGGAAGATAAGTGCAAAAACGTTGTAACTGTGATGAGGTGCCTTGTAGGGTTGGACTAGGGAGCTGATGTAGCATCCTAGAAATATATATATAAAATATATATGGACTAGCACTAATTAGATGATTATTATTATCTATTATTATCTGCAGCAAAAACTGTGCTTGGAGGATTAGATGTGATCTGGGCCCTCAGTATTGTGCATGTAGGAGCAGTAAGAACGCCATGTGTGCGTGTGCGCGCGCGTGTGTGTGTGTGTTCTACAAGTCGAGGCAGGAGAGATACCGCTGTGTGTTTACACAGGAAACAGCACAAAGTCAACTACTGGATGAATTTTAATCAAACTGGCGGCATACAGTATCTTTAGGGGACACAGTTGTGCATTTTTGTGTCCAATCCAGCTGAATTCGGTTGAAAAACATGGGTGCTGTGAACAAACAAAGTTTGTGGAAATGACGCAAAACACATGCATGACCGCATGAACATCAAAATTACTTGTTTCAATACGGAAGTTGTTGAGTAATGTCCATCGATGACACCAAATGTTTCACTTTGCACATGAATCGCCTATAGAGTCCCATTACTTTGTTCACAAGTTCTTAACATAAGTGATTTGGCTTTGCACCCTTGCAGCTACAATATATTTTAAATGGAACTCGTCTCAATATAATAGCTCCATCAAAACATATTTGAGCCCATAAAGTCTGTGACTAACTCAGTGTCAACAGACAAACTTCAAAAAGTGTCACTTGATGACATCACAAATTCAAATTCAATGCTCTGGTTTCCAGAAGTTTTATTTATAGATATTGACTTAATGTAAATTGTGTTTTAGGGTGGATTTTCTCTGTGTGTGTTTCTCACCTCTTTCACCATGTTCTTTATCAACCTGTTGGCCTCCTGGAGGTCCTCTGGGTTCTTACTCCGGAGAAGCTCTGCAAGCAGCTACACACACACACAAACACACACACACTTAGCTGACGCTTTTATCCAAAGCGACTTACAAGTTCTGTACAACAAGTCAGCAGGAAGGGTACAACTCTGGCAGCTAAGGGTAAGTAACATTATTTGTCAAATAGTGTCAAACTTAAGTGCTACAGACTTGAGTGCATATTAGCATAGTAGATAATAATATAGGCAAGGTAGATTCCTTAGTAGCAGAGTGCATAATAGTAAAATAAGTTTTTTTCCTTCAGATATTGATTAAAGAAGTGTGTTTTTAGTCGACAACACACACACACACACACACACACACACACACACACACACACACACACGCATAGTCGCATACATACATACATACATACATACATACATACATACATACATACATACATACATACATACATACATACATACATACATACATACATACATACATACATACATACATACATACACACATACATACACACAGACACACACACACTTGTGTAATCAGTATGCCTGACTTTGAACAAATGGGGGGGGGAAGGGGGGGGTCACTATCAGCTTTCATCTCCAACATGTCATGACATCTCCCTGATCAAGGCCAATGCTGTCTTTGAGAGACCAAGTTAAACAACACGCCTAACTGAATATTTCCAGATTTGGTCATGTGTGTTTGTATAGGAGCAGGAATGTGTCTCACCTTCCCCATGTCCTCGTTTTCAAACACAGGGTTCTTGGGCCGCGTAGGAGGGGAGGGGATCAGCGTCTTGTCCACAGGCAGCTCTGGGTCGGTCATCACTAGGCCTGGGGGAGGACAGAGTTCATCGCATTGATTCAACGGAATTCTTCAGATAAACAAGCATATGAAGACAAAAAAAGACTAAGGGTCACCCAAGGCCAGCAACAGGCCTATGTTCATCATCATCAAATATAAGCGATGATATCCAAATCTTATTTTGAACCATCGTAGTGACCATCACCCATGAAAACACACACAATTGTGCAGAGGACACAGTGTTATATTCTTTTTAATCCTATGGGTACTAGGGTTGGGTAACCAACGGTACCTTTTTCGGTACTTTAGTCTAAAATAATGTAATCTACCTACCTCAGTTGTAAAATTGTTTATGTTTATTATCATTATTATTTATTTAGAACAATTTGATAATAAATATATAATATTGCAGCGAGCGTTGTCTGCATCTAGCTTTGTAAAGTGTAACCACACTTGCGACCGTTTTTGGCTTGCCATTGCTCCGACTTCTTTGTTGTTGAATCAAGTCAAATCCTAGGTAAGCATGTATTGTGTGCGTGAACGTTGACGTGAAAGTGTGGTACACTTCATAGGTTTTGTTTTGCGGTAAACGAAACGTTGACGTCATCGGACTTAAAAAAAGAAATAACTTTTTTGTTTGTTTTTTGTTTACAGTACCGAAATGTGGCACCGGTGGATCTCACGTGAATCGGTACTCTGTAGTACCGACGTGATTCGGTCGATACCCTTAAAAGTACAGGATTCGGTACCCATCCCTAATGAGTACATACAGTAGGTTTTCGTTTTTTAGATGAGTGATGTATTTAAGACTGTACTGTAAGTTGGAGTGTTGTGAGATGTTGTGTATTCACTTGACTGACTGACATTCACGCTCAAAACGGTTTAGGGGGTGCCCAGAAAACACTCTTATTTCTTTCACTAGAGGTTAGCCCAATGAGAGAACACATAAGAGTGACAATAAGAGGGGGATAAAGGAGAGGGGGGATAGGATGGAGAGTAGTGTGGAGGGAAGGGAGAGGGAGTAGAGGAGAGAGATGAGGGGGGAGAGTGGAGTAGGGGGAGTGGAGTGGGGGGAGTGGAGGAGGAGGAGGGGGAGAGAGTGGAGGGGGCTGGGGTGGAGGGAAGCACGGGAGAGAACAAAGAGGAGAGGGGTGGAGGGAAGAAGTCATCATGGACGTCTAACGGTCGCCTAGGACATTGTAGGACAGCTGGAGAAGCATGGGGATGAGTAGAGAAAGAGAACAGGCTGACTGATGCGCGTGAGGCGGTCAGTGCTTCACTTTCGCTCCCATGTTAACAGGCATCGCTGTTCACACCATCCGTGCGCGGGTGGGAAGCTAATTTAATCGCTTTGGTTGGATTCAGAGGCGTGCGCCATGCACATTTTCACAGAAATACACTCAATATCTGCATTATTACCACACATATAGATGTTGTTCAACCAGCTAATGTGTCTGTATCTTTCCCAATACAAATAAACCATACAATACTAGAGTACAGTCACACTTCTTCTTCAGTCAATTACAAGGCTTGGCTAGATGTGATTCAACCACAGCTGAACACATTGCTGTCCCTTCTCATTGAACTCTGCCAAGTCCGATGCTGTGCAGGGCTGTTCTAGCAGGGGGCATATCAGGAGGTGCTGCATGGTCTGTGTTTCAGTGCCACAATCACACACAACGTCCCCATCATGTAAGTATCCCCATTTGGCGAGAGTGGCTTTTGAACGTCCAACACCAGATCTTATTCTGTTTAGGCATTTCCACACTGCATAGTTGGTGTCTGCTCCAGGGGGCAGTGCCTTGCTCGCCTTTAGCTCCATTGTTGTTGCTGGTGGGAGGTTGTCAAGTCTTTCTTCCCACGAGTGACTCTTTCACTGCTTGTGCTCATTATTCTGAGGGGCGGGACGCTCTTCAGGAAACTTTTCCTGGATTTAAGGCGGCTATTGGCTGGCACATGGCCGAAGAGAGGATGTCTTTGGTTAATAGACTGCTGTTGGCGCTCTTTCTGGCTTGCTGCATTTCGTCGAATCTCTGGTGGGGCTATGCCTGCCAGGATGTATAGACAGTCTGTAGGTGTTGATTTCAGGCAGCCTGTGATAAGGTAATAATGTAAATGTAAATGTAAATAAGGCGGCAGCTAGCATTGAGGACAGGATCCAACTTCTTGACATGGGCAGCTCGCTCCCATACTGGGCAGGCATACTCGGCAGCTGAGTAGCAGAGAGCTAGTGCGGTTGTCTTCAGGGTCTGTGGGTTAGCAGCACCCCAGGTTGTGCCAGTGAGCTTGCGGATGATGTTGTTCCTCGCACTCACTTTGCACTTGGTCTTCTCAGTGTGGGTCTTAAAAGAGAGGCATCTATCCAGGGTTACCCCTAGGTAGACTGGGTGCTCACAGTGTTCAAGGGAGGTTCCTGACCGTTGACCTTCAGTTGGCGCTTGGCTTCACGGTTTCTCAGGTGGAAGGCACACACCTGTGTCTTAGATGGGTTTGCACGTAGGTGGTTCTCTTCATAGTAAGGTGTAGTAAGAGTCTGTCTTCCACAACTCCGTGGCTTGTGCACCTATGCTAAGATCGTCTGCATAGATGAAGCAGCAAGTGTCTGCACTTTTTGGTTGGTCGTTGGTGTAGATGTTAAAGAGAAGTGGTGCAAGCACACTTCCCTGTGGGAGGCCATTCTTGAGTCTTCGCCACCTGCTTTTCTTTCCTCCTAGCTCAACAAAGAAGTGCCTCTTCTCAAGCATGCTTTCAATAAACTCTGTCAGACAGGTGTCTCTTGTGGTCTCCAGGATCTTGATGAGTCACACTGATTTCATCATTCTAAAATTAATTCTAACATTCTAATTAATTAGATAATAACAGGTTATAACACTAGAACTGGAAATCTTTTTTTAAATCTTCAAACAGGGACTGACTTCGCATATAGACTATGCATTTACAGCTGTTCCAATGTAAATGTGCCTTCCTCCGTGCACTTTCGCCCGCTCTGAAGTCGGACTCGGAGTGGACGGCCACGCATGCTTATCTCGCACGAAACCCGGGTTTCAAGCGTGAAGTGCAAAATTAGTGAATAGCAGGACTCTGGAGTTTTTTTTTATTTATTGTTTTGTTTTGTTTTGTGTACAGGTAATGGGGCAGAGGTGGGGATATATAGCCCAATCCTGGATATATATATATATATATATATATATATGCAAATATTTACAGTATATTTTTACAAAAGATTTCTTGTTTTTATTTTATATAATAATTATTTTACAATAATATTTATTTTAATTGTATTTCTTTGTTCATTCATTTATATTTGTCTTATTTGTCTTTTTAGTTTTTATTTGAATGTCTACTTTCTTGATTTTAATATTATTGTAAATGTATAAGTAAGTTTAAATGTATACGCTTTGTAAGAAAAATCATCTATAAAAACTATGGATGCTCGATATTGGCTTTTTTACCGATACCGATATACCGATATTGTCCAATAAATAAAATCAGAATTTGTTCTTACTTACTTACTTAAAAAAAAAAAATTGTATTTTCTTTTGAAAACCGATAGATATTTTCCGATATCACATTTAATGCCAATATCGGCCGATAATATCGGACATCCCTAATAAAAACATTATTGAAAGAGAGTTATCAAGACAACAGTTATCAACACAGTAGAAGAGAAGCACCCACCCTGTCTCCTCAAGGTCTGGTAGGCTTCGCTGACCTTGGCCTCGCTGGGGAAGGCCACCGTCCAGCTGTACAGCATCTCAATGATCTTGGTCTTTACCTTGTCCGGCACACTGTCGCCCATGTACTGGAATCAAGAGGAAACCACACACAGCAGTGAACATAACATGTGACATACAGCTATGCCACTCTGTAGAGCGGGTAATCCAGAGTCAGACAAGAAGATAAGATACTAATTTCCTCTCGAGCGTTGAGTAGAACGCTATCTGGCTGCAAGCTAGCCTAGCACAGCACAAATGAATGGAAGCGGATACAGACCACTAGCCCAGAGAGGAAATTGGTATCCATCGTCTTGTTTGACTCTGGAGAAGATGGTAAGTGCATTTCCCATAATGTCGGTGTGTTCCTTTAAAGCACAAAGAGAGCATAGGTTTTTAGTGTGGTTGGCCCAATGAGGATCAAACCCATAACCCTGGCAGAGTTGTATGGTAGAATATAAATCCTTTATTTATCCCGAGGGAAATTCAGCACTAGACAGTAGTGCCCTACTCCACCCACTGAGCACCACACAGCATCACGTTGCACATTGTATCGGATGTATACAACACAGCATAAACAATACACACACACACTGTACTACAACACAACGGTATACACTGTACATTTTAAACTGTACATAAAACTGTACTTAAAATGTATAGTATATAAAGTTTAAACTGTACATTTTAAGACATATACCATTGCAGTGTCTGCTCACCTTCGGAGACACGACCTTGATCAGCTCATTCAGAAACCGGTATTTCCCTATTTCGTTGTGAAACCTTCTCCCGCAGTTCTTCATGCACGCCTCCAACACCTGTAGGGCAGACAGATGGGAAAATGGAAGATTAAAGCCCAACGGTCTCCTTAAACGGGCACTTTGCCAAAAAACAATGCATTTATTTTGCATATAATCTCACACATATCCTAAACAGTTTTGCACACATTAGTTTACTGTAGTTTGTAATCACCATGTAACATAATTTCATGGAGCAGTAATTAACACAACACAAGGATTCAATGTCCCCGATTACATCACTGGGGGCCATAATCAAACTAATTTACTCTGTCAAACTAAATGAATGTATACAAAACTGTTTCGAGTTTTTGGACATGTGTGAGACGATGTACAAAATAAATCAGCACTGTGCCCCTTTAACAGATGATGGATAAACAGAGCACATCAGTAAGACAGTGACACAATCCTTACCGTTAGAGCTTGTAGTGCCTCCCATTCTTGTGGAGAGTGGATTTTGTGCACAAGCAATTTCACGGCTATCTGGGGACTGCATGGAAAAGTCAGACATTAGATGATGGCGACTCATTCTTGCCATGAAATGTTTTTTTAATGTTAGAATTACATTCCACCTACCCTTCCAGCTCCTTGTTGATCTGGTCACAGAAGCCTATGATGTACTCCCAGTCCTCCTGTCTGTTTGTCGGATGGGTGGCTTTATCTGTCAATTACACAAAGACATGCTTTTAGCACTTTTCAAGGAGAGGCGATGTGTTTAAAATACAATATGAGCAGCTTGGCCTCTGGGCGAATGCACAATTCCTCATTTCATGAGACTGGTTGCCTGTGTGTGTGTGTGTGTGTGTGTGTATATGTGTGCAGGCCAGGGCATCTCTGTTCTTAGACGTGCAGAGATGCAAGGTCCCCCTGGCGTGTGGGTCCGGTCGGATCCAAACTTCCTAGGTTACAGGACGAAACCAAGTGGAAAGCTGGACAGCCGTGCCCCCGGATTCGGGGTGTGGTCTGACACTGGCCAGACCTGAATAACATATACGGCTGGTCCAACATGGCCCTAGAGTGGGTGGGGCCGGGCTCTGACGCTGTTAATGTTTCTGAGATCATCTCTGACCCTACCATCTCTGTGAAAGCCACCATTGACATCTGTGGAACGTGGCATGAACTGCTGGAATGAGCTTAAACTGCAAGGGAAGCTTGCTTGTCTCCCTCTTCAAAAACACTCTCAAAGAACACCTACAGGACACTGCAATTCGAAACTGGCCCCTACAAATGTCCTAACCCAGTTGTACAGTAAAATGACCAAGTATGGCCTTGTCAGTATTCCAATGCACAGTGTGCAGTGTCCCCCCCCCCCCCACCTACCCAACCTCCTCCAATGTACAGTTTCTACGTCAAATGTATATGCACTCTTTTCTGGACACTTTTTGTATCACAACAAACAGTACTGTATTTGCAAATCTGGTATGTCAGACTCATAAATGTATAGATGTAGCAGTACTGTCTATCTGTATGTCGTGTGTGTCATATATGTTATGATGAATTGAAAATGGGGGACCCTGATGTAAACAAGACGAAAGTCTTTCTCTGGTCTGCATCCCCTTAACAATTGTATGTATTGAGCTGTACTGTACTGTACCCATTCTGCAATCTGTTAATAAAAATGTCAATCAATCAATCAATCAATCAATCCCTGCCGCTGACCACTCTGTCTCGCATGCTGTTTAAAAATGTTTTAGCTATTGATGAGAGCATCATCATCTTCACTTTAAAAGCTAGGCTACAGGTTTTACCATCGAAGCTCAACCGTTCCATGCTCCCTGTTAGTCATAGCCCACACTGCATACACCAGGGTCACGAACAGACAACAGAAACCATGTCTCACTCACATCCTCAATGGTTGTCATGCATACAGAGGGCTCTACATTTGTAGGCATGATAGGCATGATAGGATTGTGGATCTGTGTAGTGACAATTCACTGTTCTCTGATATTTCAGCAAACACCCCGTCATGAGAATAACAGAGAGGTTCTCATTCTAGAAGTTGGCTGTACGTTTGACTACAGTCTACTCTAGAAGAAGCCTTTACAACCAAAATGTTGAAGTATCAACTGTTAGAGCATACCATATCACAACTGGGCTACAACTGTAAACGTTTAGTTCATATTTGGAAGCCTGGGCCTGGGACAAAATGGCATCCAATGTAATAAAAAAAAGTCAACCAACGAACTCGATTCTTGTACCGGATCTCCTCACTGGTAAACAAGAATACCCTGAAGACTCTAGCAGGAGCACTCATTCAAGGGTACTACGACTATGCTTGCACCTCATGGTACCAAAGCACCTCAAAGGCGCTAAAAACAAAATTACAAACATCTCAAAACAAACTGGTCAGACTACTGCTTGACCTTACTCCTAGAACCCACCTCACCCCTGCCCACTTTGACAACCTAGGATGGCTTAGAGTAGACGACAGAGTACAGCAACTTGCAATGGGCCTGGTCTACAAGATACACTACACGACCAAGGTACCCATGTACATGACAAAATACTTCCCAAAGGTCAGTGAATACCACGATCACAACACCAGAGGGAGCTCCACAAATCATGTTAAACCCAGATTCGGCTCAAACAAGGGACTAAACACGTTTCGCAATTATGCCACATCAATGTGGAACGCCCTACCCAAAGCTGTAAAGGAATGTGAATCACTACCCACTTTCAAAAACACTCTCAAAAAACACCTAAGGGAGACTGCAACCCGAAACTGGCCCCTGTAAATGTCCGAACACAACCCCCTCCAATGTACAGTAAATTACCAAGTATGGTCTTGTCAATAATCCAATGTACAGTGTTGTTTGTACAGTTGTACAGTGTCCCCCACCCACCCCTCCTACCCAACCCCCCCCCCCCCCCCACTCCTAACGAACCCCCCCCCCCACCCACCCACCCAACCACCTCCAATGTACAGTCCCCCCCACCCCCACCTACCCAATCCAATGTACAGTTTACACGCCTAATGTACATACTCTTTTCTTTCTGGACTCTTTTTGTATCACAAACAGTACTGTAATTGCAAATCTGGTATGTCATAAATGTATAGATGGAGCAGTACTGTCTATCTGTATGTCATGTATGTCATATATGTTACGATGAATTGAAAATGGGGGACCCTGATGTAAACAAGACGAAAGTCTTTCTCTGGTCTGCATCCCCTTAACAATTGTATGTATTGAGCTGTACTGTACTGTACCCATTCTGCAATCTGTTAATAAAGTTTTCATTCATTCATTCATTCATGTTCATAAGTTGGGTGTTTGTTAGAGGCCTTCAGATGGCCGATCTTCCGATGGCCAAACAGTTAGCAAGATATTGCTCAGTGTCAGCTATTATTGGCAATTTGGAGAAGACGCTGCTATCTGTACCCATGAGCTGTATGCTACTTGTCTGGGTCATCATCCTATGTGTAACTTTGGTTGCCATTGCCAACTTGGGCATGAATGTAACATAATAACCCACAATGTCCAATTGCACTGATAATATGCGTGTCCTAGACATTGTATTTATGTGGACATAAATAAAGATTATATGTGTGTGTGTGTGTGTGTCTTGATTGATTGATTGAAAACTTTATTGCAGAATGGGTACAGTAATACAGTACGGCTCAATACACACATCTGCTAAGAGGATGCAGACCAGAAAAAGACTTTCGTCTTGTTTACATCAGGGTCCTCCATTTTCAATTCATCAAGACATTTATGACATACAAAAATATACAGTACTGTGTGGGGAAAATAGATCATAAAAAAATATATATACATCCGAAGGGGAAGCAACTGTACAACATTGGAGGTATCGTGATGAACCTGACAATGCACTGTGGCTTGTTGCCACTTTCCCTCTCCTCTCTGTAACTATCTGGTGTCCGCAAGAAGATAGAATATAAACCCCTCTCATCAGTAGTAATAAACTCAGGCTTCACATCTCTCGACATCAACTCTGTGCTCGTCAGTCACGTCTCCCCATGGCCGGGTGTAGAGACTTGAAGCTCGCCTATTAAGATGTACTCTAGAGCCTCGACTCCGGCTCCCTGCAGGGTCACCAACAGCACGACAACTCGCAAAGAGACTACAGCGTTGCCCAGTCATTCATTGTAACGCACGCAGCTATTTACCTCCATTAATTAATTGATAAAACAAGATTATTCACTCACTGAGCCAGGATTCTAGCGACTCCCCTTCCTGGTACGCCATAGCACTGAAAACATCGCGTGATGTCATCACCAATGTGTGCGTGTGCGCGAGAGTCATGAATGACTGCTCTCTCGGGATTATTATTTACATAAATTATAGACGGCGATTATAATTTCATTAAATTATATTTGACCATGATATACAAAATTAATGCTGGTCCCAAAGCAACAAAAAAAATACATCTTTCCCAGAAGGCATCTGATAGACAACATGAGGGGTCCTCTTTGACAACACGATCACATTTTCAAGATGGCTGCCTCCATCACAGGTTTACTGAAACCTTGGACACCGAGGTAAATACTTAGTCTTTTTTTTTATCAGCGCCACGAGAAGAAACTATCCATGTTATTATTTTACAGTTGTTGTCGTATTGGTCTAGATAGACCATGTATTATACAGAGTTTAAGCCAGGAGTGATGGAATATCTCGAGCCGAGATTCTCTAGGCAATTGGCTATGATTAACGTTCCCTAAGTTACACAGCGAACTGTATTTCAGCTACAAAAACTATTTTGAATAAAAGCAAAGGCCTATTTGTACAAGCGATCCGCGAACACAGTTTCATAACACTTATAATCAAAATATCGGGTAACTGGAGCTGCTATCATTTCAGCATGGTAACACACAACTAGCTAGACTAGTACTACTAATAAATGCAGGTGCTTGTGAAGGAGACATGTGCATTGATTGATTGATTGAAAAGTTTATTAACAGATTGCAGAATGGGTACAGTACAGTACAGCTCAATACATACAATTGTTAAGAGGATGCAGACCTGAGAAAGACTTTCGTCTTGTTTCCATCAGGGTCCCCCATTTTCAATTCATCATATGACACACATGACATACAGATAGACAGTACTGCTACATCTATACATTTATGACATACCAGATTTTCAAATACAGTACTGTTTGTGATACAAAAAAAATCCAGAAGAAGAGTATATACATTTGACATAGAAACTGTGCATTGGGGGAGGTTGGGTAGGTGGGGTGGGGCTGTACATTGGAGGTGGGGGGGGGGGGGGACACTGTACATTGGAATACTGACATACATTTGACATGGAAACTGTACATTGGAGGAGGTTGGGTAGGTGGGGTGGGGTTGGGTGGGGCTGTACATTGGAATAGCCATGCTTGGTCTTTATTGTACAACTGGGTTAGGACATTTGTAGGGGCCAGTTTTGAATTGCAGTCTCCCGTAGGTGTTCTTTGAGAGTGTTTTTGAAGGTGGGTAGTGATTTACATTCCTTTACAGCTTTGGGTAGGGCGTTCCACATTGTTGTGGCATAATTGCGAAACGTGTTTAGTCCCTTGTTTGAGCCGAATCTGGGTTTTACATGATTTGTGGAGCTCCCTCTGGTGTTGTGATCGTGGTATTCACTGACCTTTGGGAAGTATTTTGACATGTACATGGGTACCTTGGTCGTGTAGTGTATCTTGTAGACCAGGCCCATTGCAAGTTGCTGTACTCTGTCGTCTACTCTAAGCCATCCTAGGTTGGCAAAGTGTGCAGGGGTGAGGTGGGTTCTAGGAGTCAGGTCAAGCAGTAGTCTGACTAGTTTGTTTTGAGATGTTTGTAATTTGGTTTTTAGTGCCTTTGAGGTGCTTTGGTACCATGAGGTGCAAGCATAGTCGTAGTACCCTTGAATGAGTGCTCCTGCCAGAGTCTTCAGGGTATTCTTGTTTACCAGGGAGGAGATCCGGTACAAGAATCGAGTTCGTTGATTGACTTTTTTTATTACATTGGATGCCATTTTGTCACAGGAAAGATTAGCCTCTAGGATGGAACCCAGGTAGGTAATTTCATCTTTCCTTGTGACAATATTGTCACAATCCATTTGATCTTTTGAATACAAAGCACATAGGCGTGCATCACAGTCACGAAATGGGATAGTGTCTGGCTAATCAGTCACAGAACGTTTTTCAGTATAGAATCAGAAACATGATGATTCACTATGAATTGAAAATGGGGGGCCCTGATGTAAACAAGACAAACGTCTTTCTCTGGTCTGCATCCCCTTAACAATTGTGTGTATTGAGCCATACTGTATTGTACCCATTCTGCAATCTGTTAAATAAAGTTTTCATTCATTCATTCACTTCAGCTTACAAAAAATATTTGTAAAATTACTAGTAGACGTGGTACAATAACAACTGGACCTCACATAGGGACTTGCTATGAGTTAAATAACAATTCGACGATGTCGAACCCCATTCTCTCTTCCACACACTCCAGGGTGTTCCTGTTGAGATGGAGCAGGTACAACCCTTACTACATGGAGCCAGAGATCAGGAAGGAGGCCTATGGTGTCCCAGAGACGGAACTTACTGCTGAGGAGAAGGAGCAGCGTGAGCTAAAAGCCGTCAGGCCCATCAAGGCAGCAGCCAACAGCGTCTCCAGCTCCCTATTTCACGACCCAGTGTTGAGGTGACACACATCCCACCTCCATTCATCACCAGGGTCTAGTCTTCCGGAGTGTGTTCAGAGTTTTCGGTTTCAGTTTAATATCTCAGATCCTGACAGGTTAGGATTGTTTAAGGATAAGGTATTCATATGTATCTTCATATATCCAGGGGTCCATATTACGAAGCAATTTCACCCAGGTTATCTTTGTAGTAGTTGGCTTCACTAAACAATTGCAGTCAATAAAACAAAACAAATTGTTGAGATATTTGAAGTAGATGTTTTTAGTCAAAACCTGAATGAAATACTGCAATAATACCAGCAAAACTGAACTTACACTGTAACTTCTTATCACAATATGGAGAAATTCATATTGCAACAGCACAATATACAGTAGTAAACTTAGAAAATATATTGCAATTAAAAATGAGTATTTTACTGAACCTTATGTAATGTTAAACTTAAAGAGAAGACGGAGGTCTCTGTGTGCCCAGTTGAGGTCTGGCACCCTGCCATTGGCTGTGGAAGTGGGTAGATTCCAGGGTAAACCTGAGGAGGAGCGGTTGTGTGTTCTGTGTGATCTGGGAGTGGTGGAGGATGAATATCATTTTGTTTTTTATTGCCCTTTGTACACCACTTTGAGGAGGGCTTTATTTGAAAAAATTCAAATTGTAAACCCAGATTTGTTTTGGCAGTCTGAGAGCTGTATGTTGAGTTTTTTTGTTTTTGTGGAGGACATCTTCGGTTTTGCAGGATTTTTGGAGAAGGCATGGCACCTGAGACAAAACACACTGTATCCTATATAATTGTATTTGAATTCACCTTGTTTTTCTGTTTATTTACATTGAGTACAGCTTGTGTTATATTACGTTTTATTGTATTTTCTTGTATTTTTTTTTTGGCCATCTTGGTCTATGTCATTTGTTAAGTAATTGGTAAAGTATATTATTATATACTTATTGTTATGTGTCTTGTAAGCCCATATGGGCTGGGCATACATCTGTATGTAAGACACGAAAATAAAAAATATCAAATCAAATCAAATCAGTACATGCCTCCATATCTCAGCTAATATTCATATATCCAAGTTATTTATTTATTTGGGTCCTCATAACCAGGATATTCGCTTATAAATTGAGATATGAGAGGATTGTAAACAAGGGTGAAAATTGGAATTGAGTATCCCGAATAATAACATATTTCTGTGAACTTAATCACACTCACTGACCGGCTGTTCACTTGAATCTGTACATTTGAGAATATGCATATTATCCTCTGATTTCTGTTTGTCTTTTGTTTTGCAGTAAATTTGTGACCATGATGATGAAGGACGGAGACAAGCTTTTGGCCAAAGACATCATGTCACAGGCAAGAGCAAAACACATTCTGACCACCATGAAGTCTGAGAACTAAACTTATTTATTTAAAAATTATTTGTAGGCATCTTGTTTTCCATTTTGACCAATTCAATTAGATTTCTGTTCGATCTGCCCCTACGCTGGAGACATTTAAGGCCAGTTTAAAAACCCACTTTTATTCCCTAGCCTTCGATTAATCCTGATTCTCCCACACCCTAACCCACACACTCCCATGCAATTTTATCCTGCCCCCTCCCTCTTGTATCTCTTCTTGTGCTCCTCTGTCCCCGGTGTGCTATACTGTACTTTGGGCTCCCCTATCCGCTTGTCCTATTTTTTGAATGTACTGTCCTGTCCTGTTGTGCCTTTTTGTATTTGTGTATTTTATAGGACATTGATTTTATGCTTTGACTGTACTGTACAGCACTTTGGTTGGCTCTCGAGCTTTTAAATGTGCTCTATAAATAAATTACTTGACTTGAAATATGTGTTAATAGGTATAACAAAAAGATTATGTGAAATAATTGAATATATATATATGCATTTAAAATCTTACATGAATGTATCAGTTCACAGCATTTTGTTTAGAAATTAATTCAATTAATACACGCATAGCATTACAATTTAATATCATGTGGTGATTTTTACAGATCGATACGATTTGATTTCCATTCTCATTTTGGTGCGTCGATTATTTTTACACCCCTCTCTCTCACTATAAAGTCTGAAAGCTAAACCCCTTTACTGTGTGGCTAATAACATAAGAGTAACAGCCTGCTGATAACCCTCTGTACGTCTTCCTTCTTAGACAATGGAGGACATCAAGAGGAAGCAGGTGGAAAAGTACCACAAGACCCCAGAGGGGGAGAAAGAGGCGATAGAATGTAATCCCTACCTCATCTTCCACCAGGCTATGGACAACTGTAAGCCTGTCATTGGCCTGGCCAGCATACAGAAAGGTGGCAAGTTCTACCAGGTCAGTGAGAAGCAGCGATCTTAATGGCTGATTTAAGGAAATGGTTCCCTGCATGATTTTGGCATGATCGAATGGTTTATTTTCGGAGATTCGATTTACGAACTCGGAAAGGCAGTCGTAAGTCGGACAGACTGGTGTGCGCCCATGTTCTTATTAATGGCTTCATTTGGGAGAAATCATTGACATTCTCGGAATTAAATAATTATAATAATAATAAATACGACTATTTTGATCATTAACAATTATGTTTTACATTTATAGTCATGACTCAACGAGGCATTGTGATGTCCGAAAATAAATAAAAGCGCTACACAAACACTGCAAATGACAGTGAATAAATAAATAAGAACTAAACCCAATCACATGGATATAGCTATAGTGGAATGGACTGTATTCATATTCCATATACCGTTTTGTTCTCTATTATTATTTATTCTTGGTTTTATTTATTTATCAATGTACACATTAATACTACAACTCTGTACATGCATCTGATGAGCACTATTACTCAGTAGTATTTATATATTCTATACCCAGTTTAATCACTTGTGCATTGTATGTTACATTTGCATGTTATATTTTCGTTGTATTGTACTTGTGCTGTATAATGACAATACATTTGAATAATCTAATACAATTTTGATCAGTCGCAAATTGCTTTCGCTCTGCCTGTGCACCCGGTCTTCTCAGGGGTCAGCACAACCGGAGTGCAATGCTTAGCCTCTCTCTCTCCCTTATAAGGAGCTGGCGTGGCGTTTCTGTATGTTTAAGAATGAGTGACGTTCTTCATTTTGAGAACATTTTGGCCATTTATGAACACCGTTTCACATGTTCAGGCATCCGGAGGAGGACTTTTGTGAATTTGGTCGTACAAACTACTAGGGCTGGGCGATATAACGATAACGATAATTATCGCGATATATTTTAATAATCGATATAATATAATAATAATATAAAAATAATCGTATTTAAAAAAATATATATATATATAAATTATTTGTGACCTGCAACAGGGCAGTTTTTAAACCAGAGACAGTGGACAGACTTGTCTTTCTTGCAACTTAAAGTAATGGCTTTGCTTGTCCAAATGACAATACTGACCAAATTGAGATTTATTTTTCTCTTGTCCATTTATTTTGTTTGCTTTCTAATTTAAAATACAGTTTGAAACCGTCTGTACACAGTAGGCTATGTGTGCTAGCAGAGCTAGACTCCAGTCACGAGTCACGGTGCACATGTGCGGTGGTTTGTCCACCAAAAAAGTGCCAAAAGATGGAAAAGAAACTAGTAGAGCCAGAACTGTTCAAATCCCCTGGTGCCACAGCCAGCAGAGAAGCCTGTTTACTTTCGCTTTCAAACCAGCTGCAGCCTGAGAACTGGAGTGTGAGGGGATGTAACACTAAAGATGGCGGCAACGACAAAGAATTGCTGCAAAATAAACATACATCTGTTGTTTAAAAATAAAATAATATTTTTTTAACTTATATAACAATATCGAATATCGAGTGATATGATATTGTTATCGCGATATCATTTTTGGCCATATCGCCCAGCCCTACGAACTACTAGATAGTTACTTACACTTTCGATCATGAGGTCCAATGTCGGCAGAACTGAGGGTTTTCACACTTGGCACCAATGTGCGTTCACACGCTACACAGTGATGTGATGACCCTTCCTTCTTTCCATCACAATGGTTGCTTCCCTCAGACAAACAAAAAAGAGGGCGGGGCTTGAAATAAATCAGTTATAATGACGTCTCGTGTTCACCTCTGTCGTCCCACAGGTGCCCATCCCACTGACAGAAGCCCGCCGCCGCTTCCTGGCCATGAAGTGGATGATTACAGAGTGCCGGGAACACAAGCACCGACGCATGCACATGTACGAGAAACTCTCCCAGGAGCTCCTGGCGGCCTTCGGCAAGGAGGGCAACGTCATCAAGAAGAAGCACGAGCTCCACAAGATGGCCGAATCCAACCGGGCCTACGCCCACTACCGCTGGTGGTAGTTCTTCTGCTTCCAAAGCCTGCGGTTAACAATGAATAGGACATTACTATCAGTCCAAAAAGGTCCTTCTCATCTTTGTAAGATGGGATAAGAGGAATGCACTTCAGACAGAAAGGGGATTCCAATGAAGTGTTTAAGCGAGATCAAAGTAAACAATCGTTTCATTATACATTTTCTGGCTTTTCGGCTAAATACTTGCCTTTATCAGAGCTTTTCTGTATTGGTCTATATGTGGGATGTGCAAATATTTTTCTATGATAAACCTGGGATTTCCTTTTGCTGTAGAATATTCACCAATCACAAAACGTCATGAGAAATATTCAATAATATAACATGACTGACATTGTAAATAGTGTACATTGACCATCCTTTGGTGAAAGGACAATGCAATGAAAGTTGCTGTAGAATGGGGAATTGACCCATCTCAATACAACACCCTCTTTTCTTGAACCTCCAATCACAACTGTTGCTTCCCTCGGACAAACATTGGAGGATCAAGAAAAGAGGGTGGGGCTTGAGATAGGTCGGTTTTTGTACTGATGTGTATGCAATAAACAAAATGTCAAGGAACAAGATCTGAGCAAACTATTAAGTAAAATAGGGGCGACGGTGGCTCAGGAGGTAGAGCGGTCGTCTGGTAATCAGAAGGTTCCCGGGTTCGATTCCGGCTCCTCCTGGCAGCACGTCTTAAGTGTTTCCCTGAGCAAGACACTTAACCTGATGAGCAGGTTGGCACCTTGCATGGTCGCCTCCGCCGTCTGAGTGAATGGGTGAATGTGAGGCATAAGTTGTAAAGCACTTTGCATTTACCATTTACTAAATACCATAAACATTGGATTGGAAAGACCAGATGAGGTCAGGAGTTTGATAGTATTTACTGAGGATGGCCAGATAATGTTGATATTTCAACTTAAATAATACATAAATGTATACATGATCATGCAACATAAAAAAAAAATCGTTGTAGGAACGGTTTGGGAGAGGGAGGTAGGGAGGGGTTTTAGTTTGTGTGGTGTGATAACAATGTTGACATTGAGAGGTTTAGACTTTAGTTTAGTTTTACAACCGAAATAAACATTTTGTTAGTTATTTATAATGAAAGTACCGGTTCAAATGTGAACGGTACCCAACCCTACTTGTAGTAGAGTAATACAATAACATTGGTTAAAGTAAAATGCATTGTAGTTTTCACAAGGGTTTCCTAGTGACTTTCAAGAAGTTTCACTTCATACACCTATGGACACAAAATAAGTTTTACTCAAAAGATTTATTGGAAAAATTTATTTAGCAATTGATGTACAACCCAACAGTAGAAAATAATGGAATTCAGCAGTGTACAAATAATTCTACAAAATAGGTATTACAGTCAGCACTACATCCGGTCTTGAGAAGGAACTCCAAGCAATTTGTATGCCCAGCGTAGAAAAATGTACAAAACATAACTTATTTGGTAAATCAAAGTGACATTTGAAGAAAGCCACAAAGCTAATTTAACATTTATGACCATTACTGTAAATTAAACCTAGTTTGATTTAGCATATATTGGATTAAATAGTATGTTGACATAAATGGAAGGAAGTTCTATGCAAATATTTCTAGACTGGTCAGAAATAGGCCTACAGGTTTTTAGGGAACATGTCCTAAACACCGACCATGTACCAGGTTTCCTAGAGCACTCGGTACTGAAAGAGTTTTTGCCAAACTATAACAAATGCTGTCCAATTCCAAAGTGTCTTATTTGCATATTTGGATCCCTTGCTAAGCTAAGTGACAAATTATTTGCAAGTGGAACTAAACTAAGCACGGATTAAGATATGAATGCTCGGGGGAACCCAGCAGATCCAAAATGGGTTTAACTTTGATTCACACAGAACTACTGCTAGATCTGACCTGGTGTAGTCAATAAAACAACACAGGTTGCTGAACTGATGACCAAATATAAAAAATTACATTCTCTTGTAAGTTATATTCCCAAAAGGGCTCTGCTATTTATCCTATGATTGCGTCCATTTGATTCCAAGGCACTGCTTTGGTTTGGAGTCATTAAAGCTGACAAAACTATTCCAATCCGAACAAAAAGAGGATGTCTACATGGCGTAAAGGTTATCTACACTGTAGTGTTGGTGCTGGTGGGACCTAATCAGTGATCCAAACGTAAAGGTTAGCTACACAGTAGTGTTGGTGCTGATGAGACCTAATCAGTAATGTAAAGGTTAGCTACACGGTAGTGCTGGTGGGACCTAATCAGTGATCCAAACGTAAGGGTTAGCTACACGGTAGTGCTGGTGGGACCTCATCAGTAAAAAGTGGAGACATGTTTTTATTTTCTAGTTGATTGACTCAGCTGAAAGGACTAACACTAGACAACAGTTAAAAATCTGTTTTTGTTTAAGTTTTTTTCATTGTATTTGCCATTTTCTTGTGGCTATAAAAGGTTTGTTTACATTGGTAATGTTTGTAAACATGGGAGTGAAACAGACCTATTCTGCTACGATGGGCTAAGATTGGACCTTAAAAAGAGAAATGACATGGTAATTAGGTTGAATGGACAAATTGGTTCTCTGTTTTAGCCACGATGTGGCCAGGTACACATATCCCATGATCAGAGAGGGAGAATAACGCACAACACCCATATTCTGTAGCACCTTGAGATTAGAAAAATATCCGTTTTGGAATTTGCCGAAGTTTATCTGTACTGAAAATGTTATTGGCACTACTTATTGTAGAAAATCATTTCTGAAAAATGTGAACCCTGTCAATCAAATCAATATCTAGCAATTATCTCAAATGCGACTGTACTGCTGCACATTTAATTGTCCTATCTCAAATGCTGCCCTTTTATCTTGATCCTCCAATCAAATATTTTACTTCCCGAAGCATCAAGAAAAGAGGGCAGAGCTTGAGAGTCAATTGTATTGAAGATTAATTAGCCTACCTCAGATCTCTAGCCATTTGTTAATGTTACCGGTTATGTGTAAATGGTTAAGTCTTGAGATTGAAAATTTTGCACAACTCATCCTGTAACATAATCAAACCTGAACTGAAAAAAATGCTTTTTCTGACAATTGAAAATAGATTATCACTCAATGGAAAAGTGCTAAACCAACATTAATATAAGCATCCTACAGGCCAAACTAGACACCAAACCTCTGCAAGATTAAGTGATCTGTCCAAGCAATTCAAACCTTTTGAAAACCTATATAACTAAAAATATAAATATAACTATAATAAATTACAATAGTAATACCTGTGAGAGTTTTATTACCTTCCCGGCTCCGCCTTCTTTTATTTGCAGCTGAGGGCGGCGCATGGGGTCACATGGAGTCAACCGTTACATCCACACCATTTTTTTTAGACTCATCGGAGACAGAACAACCTCAAGGGGCTTTGTTTCAGATTTCTATACACTTACTCAGGTCCACATACAAGAACCTCCCATTAGATATAATTTGGCGGGAGGACATTCCAGAACTGGACCCGGAGTTTGATTGGGATGATGTCTAATCCAAACTAATATTACACTGGCCTCCCATAACCCCAATCACCAACAAGTACACGTTATAATTATATTCATAGAACATAACTCACCCCTAGGAAACTGTATGATGGGTTTGGTGGCTGACTCCCGGTGCACCCTGTGCGCTCTGGGGGCCACTGGCACTTATATGCACATGTTTTGGGAATGTCCACCAGTGGGTAGATTTTGGAAAACCATAACCACTAAGCTTTCGGATATGTGACCTCCACTGACCTGACAATTCCACTATCCGCAACAACACCACTCCTGAATGATATCTCCCAGCTGCCGGCTCCCATACAACAAAAAATACTAATTTTAGCGGGAGTTGTAGCAGCCAAAAAACTGATCGCTATGAGATGGAAACAACCCGAAAAACGTACAATAATCAATTGGGCTTTAACATTCTTAGATGTCATTTATTTGGAGATCTCCACTGCTTGGGTAATTTGAGTTAGCAGCCGAGAGTAAAATCCATGATCTAGCAGTGAAAAAGCAGGTTTGCGGTCTCGGGCTGGTGGGGGCCCCTGATTCGGGGTCTCGGAGTATTAAAGAGGCATGATGCTCTAACTCACTGGGGCGCTGGACTCTGGGACCTCATAGGGTGGGGACCGTAAGGGTCGGGACGGGGGTGGATTGGGGCTCAGGATATTTCACTGTTCTTTATTTTATTTATACTGCATTATTGATTAATTAAATTTAATTGTCTTGTAATTTTTGTTATTATTGTCCTGTGATGTCTTGTGTATTATTATTACTAGTACTACTATATTGTGTTGTCTCTTGTTATGTGTGGAAAGGGGGGGGAAATATATATATATTTGATATTTTCAATGTCATTATACATTCACGACAACAGATCGTGTCAAACGAGTGTTCCCCAAGCGAAACACCGTCTTTCTCTCTGTATCTCCCTCTCCTTCTCACACACAGTGACAAATAGAAAATAAAACACACACACACGCGCATACACAGCAACAGGCGCCTGGAGAGATGGAGAGACACAGCGACCAGCTCAAACAAAGTGGCTCAAAAGTTGGGCAAGAGGAGTTATGATGCAAATTTTAAGATCATGGTGATCAACAAAGCAGAGTCATCAAACAACTGTTGAGCAGCCAAGAAATATGATGTGTAATGTTAGACAATGGTGAGCCCAAAAAGACAGCCTTAGGAATGCAAACAATCAGAAAATATGTAAAAAACTAAAGAAAACAGCCTATTGTTTTATTCAATGTGTTTTATAAAAGGATTCTTACCAAAAGATGATCTACATTGAATAAAACAATGTGTTTTATTATCATTATTTAACTTTTTTTTTACTTCATAAAAACATGATTTGGTAGTCCAAAAAGTATTTTTCCATAGATTAATCTTAAAAAAGGCATCGTCTTATAATCAGGGTCGTCTTATATTTGGACCAATATGGTAGTTGCCACTGAAGAAACTGGTTAAAAATATATGAACTAAACCATTAAAATAGTATCAGGTGCCACTGAAGAAAATTGGTTTGTAAGAATTAAAGTAAAGCAATGGGAAAACCAGATTATCGGAATGTCTGTTTAAACTACTTTGGATTCATAAAAAAAAAAAACAATACCTCTGAAATGTGTTCTTGAATTGGAATGCCAACAAGTTAGTAACTACTATCTGACCATGAGAAGAATGGCAATTTATCTTGAACCGGAGTCAAACCGATAAAAAGCCAATTCCATTTAAACACACCATACCTGTAAGGGGATTAACATTGTTTCAAGAAACCTTACCTTTTTTTTCTTTTGACCAACTATGTACAATTGCACATTCGACATCCCCAGGTCCATGCTGTCGTGGTAATCAGCTAGACCCATGGGGCATCTTTAAACCCAGGGAACAGTCCAGCAAAACAAGCAGCTATTTTATAGTCCCTTTGCTGCCACCTTCACACCCCAAAACCTAAACCTGTCTTTAAAGAGTTTCCTTAATCAACACTGATTCTTGAGAGGAATGACTAGCTGTCATTCTTTCAGACGAGTGGTGACTGAGGAATGGAAATTAAGTGGAAACATAGAATCCGAGGTGCTTCAGTCAAACAGCTTCACTGTCAAACCTCAACTAACTAGCCCAAGCAGGTTGGCTAAAACAGTCCCAAACTGTGCCCCCCCCTTCAGGCATCCTGAGCGACTGTCAGTCAGCCAGTTCACTGTAGTAGTACTTGTGCGCTGTGGTGCTGAGCATCCAGCCTCCGGCCCTGAACTCTAGGATCTCCAGCAGCAGCAGGCGGGTCATGGAGCTGAGGCCCTCCTGTAGCAGAAAGCCGTCCCGCAGCAGGTAGAAGAGCTCATCCATCCGCTGGCCGTTCACCGTCTCCAGCTGGTCCCCGATACGGTGCAGCTGCAGCACCAGGCAGTCGACCTGGGGGGAATTTCAGGGATTCATTTCAAGATCGAGAGAACTTGAGAGGAGAGGAATGTGAAGAAATTAAGGTTTTCCTGTTTCCAGGTCACCCTGACAGATGTTTAGTGCACTTGTCAAATGTGTTTTTGTTCTACTAAACTAAATATAGTGCTTTTCCATCAAGGTTTTGAGTGTGCTTAGTTTACTGTAGATAATGTACATCACCATTTCTGTCAATCACATCACAAAGGTCTTTATAACAATTATATTACCCATTTTTACTATTACTATAGTTTGTGAATGTAAATAGAATGGCTTGCATGCTGTGTTTAGAGAAATATGTCATACCTCATTGACTTACACTAGCATAGCAAACAAAATGTTACAAAATGTTAATGCTAACATACCTCGTTGACTTGCACTAGCATAGCAAACAAATGCTAACATACCTCGTTGACTTGCACTAGCGTAGCAAACAAATGCTAACATACCTCGTTGACTTGCACTAGCATAGTAAACAAATGCTAACATACCTCGTTGACTTGCACTAGCATAGTAAACAAATGCTAACATGCCTCGTTGACTTGTGTGGTAAAATCCAAACATAAGATCATCAAAGATCTAATCAAACTGTTGTGTAAAAGTCTTAAAGAAACAGTCAAAATGGAACAACAATCAAAATAATGTGTTATATTTAGAGAAAACAGCTGCTAAAGTCAAGTCAGCCAAAGATATGGCTGGTGATTAGATTACTCTGCCCTTTTGGGTGAATTTGCATATAAAGTGTGGGCAACAGCCTGTATCCTGTATCCTGTGTGATCTGTGGAATCGGTCCTGTGAGAACAGCTGAGTAGACAAGGTTCAAACCAAGACAATAGAGGAACTGTTTACAACCACTGTTTATGCAATCAGCCACCTGGGTGAGACAAGGGGTGGGGGGCAGGAAGACACACACACACACACACACACACACACATAGTCACACACACACACACTCACACACACACATTTTCACACACACACACACACACACACTCACACACACACATTTACACACACACACAGACACACACACACACACACACATAGACACACACACACACACACACACACAGACACATAGACACACACAGACACAAATAGACACACATACATATATATATATATATATATACACACACCCAGATCAGAGATATGAGCATTTTGTACTGATCTGAACTACAGTTTGCAGAAATTCAATGTCTACAATTAGTTAATGTGTCTGTGCTGTTTCCAATTTATGTTCAATTTGATTAATTGATGGTTTTATATTCTGATCTATGGTATTGATTTGTATTCTATTAAGCTAACAGAATGATTAGATTTGTTAGATATTTTGATAAAGAAAGATATCTGTGTTTATGTAATCAATATATCTTGAGGTTCATCAAAGTATTAACAAGTCAAGTAATATGTTTAAGTAAAAATACAGGGAAAATATTCTCTGGGTTAAGCCAAACCCTTATTTTCAAATACAAGCTTAGCAGTCCTGGGATTGGAGGAAAGAATTTGGTGATGTCATTCTGATGACATCACAAGATTATGCAGGTCTGGCTATAAGATCTGGGTGTGTGATGGGGGAGAGGGACTCTGGAAACAACCCAACCACAGGACAAGACCTCTCCACCATCTCATCCACAAAGCAAGGCGGCAAGGACAAAGGACTTTTTGGAGGGAAAACCAACTCTTTGTTATCAAACAACAGAGACCATCAACAATTTATCAACTATCATTCTTTGATCTGATTTCTTAGATAGGGCGAGCGGCATAGTGCTCTGGTACCTTGAATCTTTTATAGTGTTCTTTATTGTAATTTGTATACACTCTTAAACTTTGATTAAACAACTGGTATGTAACCTTTTTCCTCCTAATTCCTTCTGCCTGCACCGCTCAGTTTGAACAGAAGTGATTCCCAGAGCTTTTAAAGTATTGAATCACAACGCAGAGTACTAACGCAACCCGGTTCTGAGCAGAGCAGAACCGAAATAGCTTGGGAAATCCACTTCACTTGCACTAGCATAGTAAACAAATGCTAACATACCTCGTTGACTTGCACTAGCATAGTAAACAAATGCTAACATACCTCGTTGACTTGCACTAGCGTAGCAAACAAACGCTAACAAGAGGCTGGTGACAATTAACCATATTCACACAGCAGCCATCACTCTCAGGTTGGGATTCCTTTGTTGGGGAACAGGGTGGAAAGGAATCCCAACCTGAGCATGACAGATACTGTAAGAGCAAACATGTTAATATGGTCAATATCACAGAAGTAAAGACAGACAGGAACACTTTTTGAGTGAACGCTTCTAAAAACACAGCATCTTGCCTATGATGTCAGGAAATGATATGAACAGAAGGCTTGAGTCTACAGTGGAGGGTGAATGGAATCTTTGCACTCACCTCCTCCTCATTCACCAGAGCGTCTGGCTGGGACAGCCTCAGCAGACAGTCGTACACAGGATGAACCAGGGCCACCATGGGCATGTCGTTGACCTGTACACAGGAAGAACAACATGGAGGCTGAGAGGGATGTATGACAGGCCAGCATCCACTTCCACACTAGAGTCCAGGTTGAGTTCAGGAAAAGAGTTTTGTTGTAAAAATGCATCCTCTAGTTTCAATTCCGCCGTCCCATCTTGTGATCACTGTGATGACATCAGCTAAGCCAGGGGTCAGCAACCTTTACTATCAAAAGAGACATTTCCCCCCCACCCACAAAATAAAATGTATCTGGAGTTATCCCCAAGCATACCCCACATTTAGCATAAAACGCCTGACGATTGCATACCCAAAGTAATTTGCGATTTATTATACTTTATACTTATAGCACACAGTTTGTTGTATATATGAAATTTAAAACAACAAAAAGAAAATGTTTGACATTTTATTGCTGTTTTTACCTGAAATAACAAAGGAAAACCTCAAACTCTTATGAATAGGAGAAAAAAGACTGGCATGTACTGTAGACCTTATTTGTGGGAAATGTATCAAATAAAAAAAAATTGTTGTTCGCACATTTCTCACCACATATCAGGCATACAGGTAAACCTGCATCGTTAGTCGTGAAAGAAAATTAATCTGTCCACGCTGAATTAAACCCTCTATTTTCCTCTGAGACTTTCCTTTTTTTGGATTTATCCATGGCTAGTTTACTGGGGGGTTGGAAACTCAAGATTAGCCACCTGCAGACGGCAGGTGACGTATATTTTAGTTAACAAACTGTTTTAGTTGACAAAATATTTTTTATTTCAGTGTCACAGTATCACATTGATCTCCAAAATAAGGTGTTATTAAAAATAATTAAAAAAAAAAAAAAAAAAAAATATATATATATATATATATATATATATATATATATATATATATATTAAAAATATATATATATTGGTAACATGAAGCTAAAGAGGAAATATAGGGGTTATTTGCACAGGCTGTATTTACCATATCATAAGCATTAAGCAGGCATAATACATCTTCAACTTGAATCAAATTAGTTGACTCTTACATTGTATTCTATATTGTATTGGAGTGCTCTACACATGTGATGGGAGACTGCACTGTGCATGCAGAGGGTTGTAATTCTACTGAATTCCCAGTCTGTCTAAAGAGAAGTGGGTTCACTCTGCCGCCAGCTTGATAACAGGGACTAACAAGACCAGCACTGTATCTCTTTGAATGGGGAGCAGTGGCGTCGCGTGGGTAAAATAACAGGGGAAGCCAAAAAAAATTATTAAAAAAAAAATTATTAAATATTTTTATTAATTTTTTTTTTTTTTTTTTTTTAAGTCAAGCAGTCACCATGTACACTACAGTATGGCTCGGCGGCCAGTCAAACGTTATTTTTATTTATTTAACAGATTGCAGAATGGGTACAATACAGTACGGCTCAATACACACAATTGTATAAGGGGATGCAGACCAGAGAAAGACGTTTGTCTTGTTTACATCAGGGTCATTAATACTGCTGGAGCATTGGTTAATTTTTGGTCCGATTTTTCCTTGCGTGATTTTGCGCGCCGCGTGGGAGCAAATTCGAGACACATATTCGGCTGCAAAAAGGTGTCCCACGGTCTCCTCTATGGCCGTGAATATTTTCACGCGGATCGGAATCACGGCGCGCCCGTGGGACACTTTTCCGTTTCGGCGAGTTTATTCCACGCTTTCTGTTTTCCTTTTCTAAGCATTTTAGGGGCTACATGTGAATCAGTAAAAGTTGCGGGACGCCCAGATGTTTCCACGATAGAAAGCTCGCGTGGATCCCATAATAGGCTCACTTAATACAGCGTTTTTAAAATCACGCGACATTTTCAGGGTCGCGAGCCGACCTTTTCCCCTCGTTTTCGATGATGGAAGTGATTTAGGAAAAGCTTCGGCACGCCGAGAGGTCCCCGTGGATTTAATCTCGCGAGGATCGGGGCAATATTCGGCCCGTGGGAACAGTTACGGGTTAATACAATGTTCAGAGTGCAGAGGGGAAAATATGCTGAGTGTTTTCCTCTCAGCCCCGTTTTAAACTTTTAGGGTGTGGCAGTCAGCTCGAATCTGATTGGCTAGGATCGGATTTGGACTCTATAATGCTGGAAGCCTGGAGAAAGAGACCTACCATCTGCCTCCTCTCCTGCTGCAGTGAGCATAGTGAGGCTGACAGTGTGTTAGAGGGAGTGAGAAGGAGAAGAGGGAGACATTTAAAAAAAAAAAAAAAAAAAAAAAAAAAAAATTTTTTTTTTCATATTTCATATTTGATATTAATTCATATTTTAATATTAGGGAGGCATGGCTTCCGTTGGCTTCCATAAGGATTCGCCACTGATGGGGAGTCCACCTCCATCCAATCTAGCTCACCTGAAAACGCATATCACATGACCGTTCACATATCACATGACCGTTCATATATCACATGACCGTTCACATATCACATGACCGCTCACAGACACTGGGCATGCGCGTTCCGGTGTAAACAGGGAGCAGACTCTGCAGACTCTACTGAAGGCAGTGTTCAGAGCTTAGCACGCTAGCGTATTGCAAACTGCGTGAAGTAGGCAACACAGCGGAAAACTGGTAAAATTACAATTATTATTTGTTGAGCTTTCCAAACAAGTTTGACCATTGCAGGCCAAAGTTGTTTAGAAGAATCACCAGGCTGGCGATAGGTAATGGATTATCAAAGAAAATGTATTGCCATTCTCGGAGTTGTGTTGATGAGAAGGATCACACCATTTCCTTCTCAAAATCATTTGAATTAATATTTTCTGTTAACAAAGCAGAGACCAGATACCTTCAATCCATCTTAAACCCCCTCCCTCAGAATACTCAAACACAATATTGGGTAATATAATGGTTCACTTATTATTTTAAATCCTTCAGATTAAAAGCCACAAGTCTGTCTGACTCAAAATTAACAAGATTTTCAAACCTAATTATCTAATGGTAAATTGGAGTCAGTCATAGTCAAAGACTATGAACCAGTACGTTCGGGTGATGCATCACAAACCTGTTAAGCCTGCTTTTCTTCATCATAAATCGATCAATAGAGACCGTATTAGATCCCCAATTATCATATCATGTGGAAAGCCACACTCATTGGCTACAACCCTGTGCAAAGATCTTCGAGATCGCCAAATGATTGACGGAGCTAGAGCCCCGGGAGTCGGGGGTGGTAATGTGTACTTTTGCGTACTTTGGGGCACGCCTCACATATCGGCATGTAACTCAAGAACCGCTGAACGGTTTTGTCACCTGAAAGGGCAATCGACAGGCAACAAATAGGGCTTTAATTCTATCTATATATTGTATTAAAAGAAATGCACACCCGAGCCACTAGAGGTCGGCAAAGAATCGTCCACATGTGGGCCCTTGGATGTTAAGAGGTTAATATTTTTAAATATATTTTTTTGTAGCCAAGAGTAAAGACCATAACCCTATCAAAAACAGTAGTCAAAAGTGCATATTTTCATTTTTACCGATGTTTTATACGATTTATCGGAAATACTAATTTATCAAAAAATGCTAATTATCGTAAAAACCGCAAGGAAATGACTAAATCCAGATTCAACCCTGCCATTGGAAAGAGGAGCATTTTCCCTATCCATAGATGTATGATTTGGCCATAATAAGGTCAAGGTCAAGTTCAAGGTCAAATATGAATTTATAATTCAAATCGATTATCATTAATTACTGTATCTACAAATCCTTCTGTTTAATCATCTTCCCGCGGTTCATTTGCTTAGATTTTTTGTACACATGATCTCAATAAGGTGGTGAATGAGCTCAGTGAGCATTTCCTCATGCCCCGCAGATGTAACATGATCAAAGATGCAAAAATCATAAATCATAATTTATATTCTCCTTTTCTTCATTACACAATATTTCTGACACTGGAAATACATACCCCCAGGTGTTCCGAGATACCAAGAACATGCAAATTGACCTTGCAGAAGTGGAGCAATCTTCCATTTACTTAGGCATGTACCTTTAGGCGAAATACAGCCTACAGCTTAACAGGTAAGGGACAAAATCATGTTCGGTTTATGGATTTACATGGTTCTTCACCTGAAGGGGCTCATTTATTCGACGGCTCCTACCTTGAGGTAGTCGAAGATGTTGCAGATGAAGGTGATGTAGCACACCCACTCCTGCAAGGAGCGCAGCCTGGTCTCCTCACGCTCCTTGAACTCCTGCTGTAGCCGATTCAGCAGGTTTCTCCTGAACACACTGCCGTTGCTCTGCTTGGCCTCCGCCTGCCAGGACCATGGTTCAAAGGGCACACAGAGGGTCAACCAAGGACCACAAGCCAAGGGTTGGATGACCACAGAGATTCAATTGGTATTTTGTCTTGACTCTGGAGAAGACGGTAAGCGCATTTCACATAATGTTGGCATGTTCCAAAACCATATTCAGTTCAGTTCAGTTATTTAAAATTTTTCGGGGTTTTGGACACATAACAATGGTCATTCCATAAATCGCCAAAGTTTTACCAGCTACTATTGCAGCATTGTCCAATTGTCCGAAAAGGGCTAGGGAGAAGCACTAGGCTTGTCGGGCCCTACCCCTAAAGACTTACGTTTCATTTTTTTTTCATTTACATACATAGTATATACATATAGTACACATTACAGTACATACATATAGTACACATTACAGTACACATTACAGTATAGTATACCTGCAGTATATAATAGTATATAGCATAATTATAATAGTGTATACAACACATATATAATGTGATATGATATATAGTATGTGATATAACAAATATAATATAGTACCATAATATAATAGTATATAGTGTAAATATAGTAGTAAATATATAATATACAAATTAATTAATTGATTCATTAATATGAATTGATTAATTAATATTGAACTATTTTTCATGCTAGGTTACTAGGAAAGTGAAGTTGCTACATTTTGACTGATATAGGTTTTCCAAATTCAGATTCCTTTATTCACCATATTGTAGTACAAATGGAACGTGATTCGACATTTACAGTGCATGCTTTTTTCACAATTAACACTTTGTGCGCCATTCACGTTGTACGACGTGTTTCAAGTTCATGCGAATTCTGCCAATCCACGGCGTACGACGTTATTTTGATCATATTTCATATTTTCGCCATCGTATTCATATTTCACTCACGGAGCCTTGTCTGATGCTGTGGGACTCGGCACAACTCTGCAACGCTTCAATACTGCCACCTGGTGGATGATCGGCGAGTTGCCAAACCGGAAATGCCGGTTGGATGTCGGTGCATCTCCTAAATCCGTCCGGCCACTCGCATATCATCGCAGGACTATAGCCACACACTGTGGATATGGATCGCTGCCATAACTCAATAATCGACATGATTTGGGCGTGTATTAGTATTTAGTATTATACAAACCGGAAATGGATCGCCTCGATCCCCATCAAATAACTGGGATCTGTTTGCTCCAGTATCATCGCCCAACGGTAAGAGGAGGCTGCCGTGACTTTCAGCGTTTTTGTTTATTATTATCGATGCAAACTGCTCTGATCTATATATCACCCATACTACATAAATCATTTAACGACGATCACGGAATTATAAACGACCCCCCCCCCCCCCCTCCGTTCACCCGCGCATGATCAGTCATAACGTTTAGGACCATGTACAGTTGAAATTTTTAATATACCGTCGATCGGCAACAAACGGCATTTGATAATGTATATATGCATTTATGCCTATATCTCACGTTCTAGGAATTATTGCAGAAAACGATAAAAACATATTTATATTCTAGACGGTATTTTTGTATTAATGTGTGAATGAAAAAGTTAAACGTTCCTACATCCTGCACGATAGATAATCGATGTTGAATGGGCCATAGTAATGTCAATTTAGCAATACAATTTAAAAAGTTATAGCCCTGCAAAGAAGGTGAACATCTCCATAGACTTACAGTACTGGCAGAAAATGGTATAAGATGCTGAAACTCCGTGGCAGTTAATGTGTTAAGAACAGCACAACAGTAAATAAATAATTATAAAGTGCAAAACAGGACAGAACAGTGAGACAACAATAAGACTGTAAAGTGGAATGGCCGCAATGGCCGTTGCTGATATTTAGAGAGCAAGGCGGCCGATAGCAATATAATTATTTTGGCATCTGATAAAATACAACAATTTAATAACACATAAGACGCAGAATTGCTGAACTTAAGTTCACTAATGTTAGTTATATTAGCAAGCTAGCTTATTTGGTTGATGACAGCAAGAAGCAGGCATACACATATCCCACACCAACATCCCACATACTAATTTCCCTAGGCCTGTTGTTTTTAGGTACTGGGACTAATAACTGATCATTTCTACAGGCTGGGAACCAGTGTTGCAAGATTAACGTTGCCAATAAAAAAGATTTAGGAAAGTTATGGTTTCCAAGTCATAACCAATAGAACAAATAGGCGTACAGAGGGCAAGATTATCGTACAAATATGATCATTATCATACATTTGACAACACTCTTGGGAACAGTGTTGCTAGGGTTTAAGCAATCAGCTGGTGAATAACAACATTAGGGGATTAAGTAATTGGCTAATGTGACATAATCCCTAGTTCAACTCTTGTTCTGCTTTTCCTTCATCCTTCAAGGAGCCATCAGAGAGACAGACGATTCAGCATCAAGCTGTGATAATGTCAATAGTAACAGTAACCACCTGGACAATAGTGTAGCAGATGCGTCCGGCCTCTTTACTGAAGACCTGGTCCTTCAGAGACTGGTCCACGATGATGTTGCAGACCATCTCCAGGTCGACTGAACTGGGCTCTGGAAGGAGAATCACACCTTGAGGAAATCAGCTGAGGTGTTCCTGAACGTTCCTGCAGCAGCGGTGGCCCTCACTTCTAGTAATTATAAAATATCATGGCCCTTTCCACACGTTTATGGATATTTTTTAAAACATTGTACTTTCTCTGCATTCTGGCCTCCTGTCCAGTGTCCACACAAGTTTTAGGTAACTGAAAACAGATTTTTTTTAAAAACGCCTTCCAGGGTCCAACCAAATCCATCCAACCAAATCAAAGCAAATCTAAATCAAATGTAACAGTAAAGTGCAATAATAACAACGTACAGGTGATTAAACTGGGTATAACATATATAAATTAGTACTACTGAGTGTAGTGCTAATCAGATGTATGTACTGTACGGAGTTGTAATATAATATGTACAAATGATACAGGTATAAAGACAGTATGGTATTAGTCATACTGGCCAGCAGCGTAACTAGTAAGAGTAGGTAAGGGATATGTTACAAAGGATCAGATTAAACCGAATATATATATTTATTGATTGATATATATTGCATAGTATTTGTATATCGTTTGATATCCCTTGTATATTCCTTGTACATATACACGGAATGTCCCTTTAGCCTAGTACAGACCATAATATTTCATTCTCCTATTGGACAGCGGTCCACAGGCGCCAGTGTCTTACCCCCAGAGTCAAGTTCAAAGCTACCGTCAAGGCTTGTCTCAACATGCCCGGTTCTGCCCAGGACTACGAGACAGAAATGAGGTTGGCACTAGTTTGTTCGCCGTGCATATAAATATGGCGCAGGTGAATACAGAAGCACTTAGTCAGAAGTCAGAGTTACCCAATAAGTTGAAGCCTCACCCACGATACTCCGTGCGGTGAAGTATGGCCTGTTTGGCCCCAGAATAGAGCATTGAGACCGCGTGCGAATTAATAACTGAATTGTCAGAGTTTGGCGCTATACCGTCGAGTGCGACATATTTCTATTAAGTCAGTAATAGTCTATTTGTGTATAGTGTATCGTGCGGCTAAAGTTCTACAGTGACCAGCATCACCAACGCTTCCTCGTATCAGCTAGAGTGCTTATCCAGGCTGGGCTGCTTTCATGGCGCTTTCACCCGAGGAGACCTAGACAAGAACCGTGTGGACATGTACACTGGATTAATCTACCCGACGACTACATAGCCCTTTGCGGCTGGATTATATTTGTTTTGGTCCTGTGATTTATGGAGCGGAGAATCGCCGATGCCTACACGTGTGGGATTTACCCTGTGAGGAGCCAGGTCGAGTCGGCGCCTCAGAGAGCCTGAGGCCGGCTAGCTTTCTTCACTGTGGAGCTACAGTCTACGGAGAACAGCTGTATTCGTCTGTGGATCAAGAGACTATTGCACCGTCTCCTGTACTTGGAGTCTCCTTAGTCATCGTTGACCAGACTCTCTACTACCGACAGATCCTCTACCCCTGCTGGCTTACAACCGGGGGGACCCTTCCAGTATCTCCCGCTATATATTACTAGTGTACCATAGATATAATTCCCTAAGATTCAGGTTGTATAATTACCTCCTGCGTAACCAGAGAATGGACATTCATTGTTGATTTGCCTACGCACATTCCTTTGCCTTACAAGTGCATTCAAAGTATAATAGAGAAGTATTATGTACCTTTTGCTGCAATAAATACTTAAAGACAACTTTGTGTAGAACCGGTTCATTGTGGGAAGTGTTCATTATATTTATATATCATGTACTGTATGGCCAGTAATTAAAGTACATAAAGCGGTAGTGGTTTAATGATACCATACTTATCAATACAGTCAGGGAATTGTACCCCTCAGTTACAATTGGTCCTTCGAGCCGGAGGGTAACTAGTGTAATATTAATATAGTGTTATTAATATTGACATGGCCTATGATGAACACTCCACAAAACGGTTCTCCTAAAGTAGATCGCCCGCAGCGTAGACGGCAGACACCTCAGTACTTAGAGGATTACGTTGCCAATATACTACCTAGCTTTCTACAGACGGTAAACGCGGAAAAAGTAGATAGTAAAATTATGTCCGACCCTATCGACCAGGCTACCCCGCCAATAGAGGCCCTAGTGGGCTCTAACGTAACTGACCAAGCCCACGGTAGGGACCAGGAGGGACCCGACATGACTTTACCCCCCGCCAAGACCGAAGAAGTAGTCCCCGGAGAGCTCCAGGATAAAGACAGCTCTCCAGGGATGGAACTCTACCCGCTACAAGAAGAGGAGAGCACCCCGGAGATGGATCTCCAGGACTCGCCACAGGAGAACAGATCTCCAACGAGTACTGCCAGGAGCGGATCACCTCAACCAGCGTCTTCCCCCAGCGAGGCGGACAAGATGCTGGCACAGGCATTCCTCGCCAGCCTAGCAGCCTCAACAGAGCGCGATCGACTCCAAGCACAGACGCTTAGTGAGCGCGAACATTCTTCCATGGAAAGAGAACGCTTCCAGGCGCAACAAAGGAGTGAAGACGACCGCATAAGACTGGAGACCAGACGCCTTCAGACGGAAGAGAACATAGAAAGAAGCCGCGCCGATGCACAGCACGCCGCCGCCAATGCACAGCGCGACGTCGCAAATGCACAGCTCCACGCCGCCCATGCCAGCGCCAATGCCCAGCGCGACGCCGCCAACGCACAGCGCGACGCCGCCCAGGCCAGCGCCAATGCGCAGCGCGACGCCGCCAATGCCCAGCGCGAAGCAGCGCGCGACGCAGCCCATGCCCAGCGCGAGGCAGAGCGCGACCGGCTGCAGGCGCAGCTGATGGACAAATTGGTTGCCATGGCGACACCCCCTCTCTCCGCACGGAGCTCCCGGAGATCGTCACGACAAGGGTCTAGGACGCATTCCCCTACCCGACCAAGCGACCCGGGACCCCGCCAACAGGAGGATCCTGTCCACGTCTCCGAACCCCCTCCCCGGCCGGTCCATACGAGACCCAGCAACCGGGAAGAACCGGACCACGCCGAGAGACTGAACAGAAGACTCCAGGTCCTCGCAGAGGATGAGGAGGAGGAAGAGGAGGAATGTCAAGCCGACCAGCAGCAACGTACTCTGGACCAGGAGGCCCAGTACAGCCCCGACCAGCAGCAACGTACTCTGGACCAGGAGGCCCAGTACAGCCCAGAAGTCAGCCCAGAGGCACTGCGCTACAAACCCCCGACTCAACTCACGGGTGAGTTTGACGCACCGCCAGCCCAGAGGAACAGCACCTGGGTACCCGGCCCTTGGTACCCACCAAGTACCAGCCCAAGACGACACGTAAGAGGAGACTCGCCTAGGAGGCCTCTCCCCCAACGCTCACCGATGTGCCAGTCATCCATGGCATCGTACCTTGGCACACCGACGTTCCCGGACTTCACACACGAGAACAGAGCACAGTACACAGAGCTACGAATGTGCTTAGAGACAATGATGTCCGATGTAGTTGATGAACCGTACAAATATGCTATCCTACTGAAGCACCTCAAGGTGCCCCGAGCGCACAATATAGCGCTGGCCTATGCCACCTCTACTACCCCATACACCGCGGCTCTAGCAGCACTCGACCAAAGATATGGACGCATATGGGACTACGTAATACAAGAGATAAGGCATATTGACCGCCTACCCCCCGCCACAGACAATCGCTCACTAGATGACCTGTCTATCAAGGTACAATCCCTGGTAGGGATGCTGGGGGCGCAAAGAGAAAAGGGTATGCACGAACTGTACGCGAACTCTAATGTTGAGAGGATTTTAGAGAAGCTTCCGCCCGCCCGACAAGAGCGCTTCAGGCGGCAAAGAGACCACCGTGATCCTAACGGTCCCGAGCCATCCCTCCTAGACCTAGCCGACTTCCTGGCGAGAGAAGTCAACAGCCTACGGTTGGATACGTTCATGCGGAGCACACCAAGCTCCAGAGAGGGACCTAGGGGAGCAAACGATGGCCGCAGATTGGTGACCGTCATGCACCAATCAGAATCAGTACCGAGCAGCAAGAACCACAGTACCCCCTCGACGAAAGAGGACCAGTGGAAGATTGAGTGCCAGTACTGTGAGGGAGAACATCGGCTGTACCAATGCGACACCTTCGGGAAGCTGACCACGGACGAGGTGAGTCAGTGGATCAAGGACCACCGCCGCTGCGCGCGCAGCCACCTAGCAGCTGAGTGCCGCTTGAAGAAGAAGTGCAGCAGGTGCGGTGGCGCCCACTTGGAGGTCCTGCATGACATCAACAGGCGTCAGCCAGGACAACAGAGTGGGCCCGTCGCGGTAATGTACCATGCCGAGGCGGTGGCACCAGTACCGAAGAGCCACCAGACCGCTCCCTACTGTACCTACTGCGACGGCGGACACTGGCTGGCACAGTGCGCCGAATATAAGACACTGAACCCCGTCCAAGTTGACCAGTGGCGTGAGGCGGCCCAGGCGGGCGCCGCTTACTGCGCAGGGGCGGCCCAGGCGGGCGCCGCTTACCGCGCAGCACGGTGCGGAGCCCACCAGAAGATCCAAGGCAACCGACCAACAGGAGTGCTCCACATTGACCAGCATAGCGGGACCCCCCGAGTGCTCCTCAAAGTGGTCAGAGTGCTCCTGAGCTACGAGGACAAGGTCCTGGACACTTACGCCGTCCTGGACTATGGGTCTGAAAAGACTCTCCTCCTCGCTTCCGCAGCAGCCCAGTTGGGCCTGCGGGGTGTCAAAGATACCATGACCATACGCACCATCAGAAGGGACCAGAAGACCATAAAAGGTGAAAAGGTCTCCTTCAAGATAGCAGCGGTGGACCAGCCCGAGAAGCAGTATAGTATAACCAACGTCTTCACCAGCCACGACATAGGCTTGACTCAGTACACCTACCCCATCCCACAGCTGATGGCTAAGTATGTGCACCTACGTCAACTACCTATACCACTTATCGACGGCGCCACACCAACCCTGCTCATCGGCTCCGACCACGCGGACCTCATTCTCCCAATTGAGGCGGCCCACATCGGACCCAAAGGATGCCCAGTCGCGGTTCAGACCCGACTGGGATGGACGCTCCAGGGCCCCCTCTACGGACTTGACAGTCAACCCACGTCTACACGCTGCCTACACACAAAGGCGAGCGACACCGGCCACTCCCTCATACAGCAGAGGCTATTGACATTAAGCGAGAGGCCCGTGAGAGAACCGTGGGCACCAGAGGGAGTTCGGAACTCCACCCCCCTCAGCTGCGCTTCAGACGTAGCTGACCTCGAACCCAGCACCCCAAGCGACTCCTTGACGGGGCGGCCGGGACCGGCCCCTCCTCAGACGGGGTACAGAGCAAACAAGAGAAACAGACGGAGGAGGAGGAGGCACAGCCAAGCACAGATCAAAGCAGTCTCAGGCCCGCTTCCTCCTAAGCCCCCCTTCATCCCGTCCAGTCGTCATGACCATAGACCAGTCACTACCCCGAGCTGCGTGGCCGGCCGGCCGCGTAAGCAAAGTGACCACCGGTGCCGACGGAAAGGTCAGAGTGGCAGAAGTGCTCGACCAAGGGCGGACCTACAACCGACCCGTGGCGAGGCTGATAGAGTCGCCAAGGCTCCCCGACTCGCTTAATGACGACCATGACCCCATGACTTTGTGAACTGCCCGACCCCTCACAACAGACATTGAGTAGTGGACAGTGCGGTTAATCTGTCTCTGCTTAGCTAATTAGGTGGGACTAATTAGGGGGCGGCTGTTACAAAGGATCAGATTAAACCGAATATATATATTTATTGATTGATATATATTGCATAGTATTTGTATATCGTTTGATATCCCTTGTATATTCCTTGTACATATACACGGAATGTCCCTTTAGCCTAGTACAGACCATAATATTTCATTCTCCTATTGGACAGCGGTCCACAGGCGCCAGTGTCTTACCCCCAGAGTCAAGTTCAAAGCTACCGTCAAGGCTTGTCTCAACATGCCCGGTTCTGCCCAGGACTACGAGACAGAAATGAGGTTGGCACTAGTTTGTTCGCCGTGCATATAAATATGGCGCAGGTGAATACAGAAGCACTTAGTCAGAAGTCCGAGTTACCCAATAAGTTGAAGCCTCACCCACGATACTCCGTGCGGTGAAGTATGGCCTGTTTGGCCCCAGAATAGAGCATTGAGACCGCGTGCGAATTAATAACTGTCAGAGTTTGGCGCTATACCGTCGAGTGCGACATATTTCTATTAAGTCAGTAATAGTCTATTTGTGTATAGTGTATCGTGCGGCTAAAGTTCTACAGTGACCAGCATCACCAACGCTTCCTCGTATCAGCTAGAGTGCTTATCCAGGCTGGGCTGCTTTCATGGCGCTTTCACCCGAGGAGACCTAGACGAGAACCGTGTGGACATGTACACTGGATTAATCTACCCGACGACTACATAGCCCTTTGCGGCTGGATTATATTTGTTTTGGTCCTGTGATTTATGGAGCGGAGAATCGCCGATGCCTACACGTGTGGGATTTACCCTGTGAGGAGCCAGGTCGAGTCGGCGCCTCAGAGAGCCTGAGGCCGGCTAGCTTTCTTCACTGTGGAGCTACAGTCTACGGAGAACAGCTGTATTCGTCTGTGGATCAAGAGACTATTGCACCGTCTCCTGTACTTGGAGTCTCCTTAGTCATCGTTGACCAGACTCTCTACTACCGACAGATCCTCTACCCCTGCTGGCTTACAACCGGGGGGACCCTTCCAGTATCTCCCGCTATATATTACTAGTGTACCATAGATATAATTCCCTAAGATTCAGGTTGTATAATTACCTCCTGCGTAACCAGAGAATGGACATTCATTGTTGATTTGCCTACGCACATTCCTTTGCCTTACAAGTGCATTCAAAGTATAATAGAGAAGTATTATGTACCTTTTGCTGCAATAAATACTTAAAGACAACTTTGTGTAGAACCGGTTCATTGTGGGAAGTGTTCATTATATTTATATATCATGTACTGTATGGCCAGTAATTAAAGTACATAAAGCGGTAGTGGTTTAATGATACCATACTTATCAATACAGTCAGGGAATTGTACCCCTCAGTTACAGGATATGTACAGATAATATATAGATATCGTATCTACAGATATGTAAAAGGATTATGTGCAGGTATGTACAGACAGGTGTGGATAGGATATATATATATATATATATATATATGGTGCAAATATATATATATTTATATGTATACGGTATATACATACTATCATAGAGTTGTGAGTAGTATGCAGGTGTATAAGTTACCGGTAAGTATATAGAAGGATTATATGTAGGTATATTCAGACAGATATGGAATGGATATATATGCAGTAAATATACAAATATAAATGTAAATATGTGGTATCTACCATAATACGTTTGTAGTGGCACATGATTTACCACAGCATTTGCTCCGGCGATTTAATTTACACAGAACAACACCTGGTCAGCTACAGCTTTTTGTGAGATGGATCAGACCCAGGTTATTTTACAGGGTTCCCACAGACATTGCAAAATGAAATTCAAGGAATTTCAAGTACTTTTCCAAGCACTATTTTCATTTTAAAAGGGCATTTAAAAGGATACAATTCACTTTTAAATGCTGTTTTCTATAGAAAAAAAATCTGATCCAATATTTATGACTTAAAACCAATTTCCGACAATTAGTTACACTTTAAATTAAAAAATTCTATTTCTTGATTCAGAAATGTTTTATCATTCAGCATTGCTTGGGGCTTGGGCTGATCACTATACTAACCCGTTTGGCTGGGTTAGGGGGAGGGCAAGTCATGGGTGGGAATCTGGCGTCGTGGACAGGTCAGGTCAGGTCTGGGCGCTTACTCAGTGGAGGCAGGACTTGATGAAGGCAGCGTGACCTTCCACGCGTTACACTTCACCAATGAGAGTCGTCGCTGCCAGGTGAAAAAAGAGTCACTGGCTGTCGGCGCGCGTGTCGGAGGAAGCGTGCGGATGACTTCAGGATTCCCTTGTACCGACCAGTGGGAGAACATGCACACAACAAACCAGGTAGGGGAGGGGGGGATTGGCACAACGACTAAATTGGGACGGGGAGAAAACAGAGAAAAATCGGAGAAAGAGAGGATTACATTTTTTTTTTTTTAAATAAATGTTTTATCATGGATGAACAAAACTTTCAATGCGAATGGTTGATTTGAATTTCAATTACTTTTTAGGCACCTTGTTAAAAAATTTGCTGTTTTCAAGGAATTCCAGGCCTTGACTTTTTTTTTTTGTCGAAAATCAAGCACACTTTCAGCTGCAGCCGTTTTAGCCATCCTTGTACTCATTGCGCCACCGCTGTAAGAGATAGGGATTTTCACTGTGCGTTGCAGTGTTTGCAGGGCTATATCTATATTATAGCTATGGAGACAATACTATGGCTCATTTAACATTAACTATCCCTCGTTCAACATGTGCATTTTTTTTTTTTTTTTTTTTATGTATACGTTCGTGTGTTATATTGTAGTGAATATTGTATAGTTTCAGAGTGATCCTGGTTAATTCCTGGTAACTGTTTTGGAGTGAAATGTGAATTTTGCTAAAAGCGTTCGTGTTGCTCGCCTGGACACGCTACTATTTCCAAATCAAATGTATATAATAAGTATTATGTTTCATCATGAATGCATGAAAGGGGGGGGGGGTAGTTTTTTGATGCTTTGGTCGTCAGCAACGGCATACGTTTTGGAGTATGTTACATTATGATCGTTGCGATCGATGTGAAATCATTGTTGGATCAAAGTAGGATTGATGTCATATAGTCCTTACCTTTACTAGGAGGTATCCCAAAAAGAATATTCCAATTGTCTGATCACGATTTCCAGTATTGATGTCGATCGGGTCCCTGACATGAAGTGGCACAAAATATGCCTCAAGTGTGCTGAACGTGTTTCAAAGTGGTCGGATGAAGCAATTTACTTGGCTTGGTCTAAATTCTCCGTCCAGATGAAATTAGATGTGACACACAGTGTGAAATAAGGTTTCAAAGGGTGGGCGATACTGCCACCTAGCAGGATGCGGCCGGTATTGCACTCTCTGGATCTCAGAATGATTTCCTATGGTAACACCAAGGTCCATGAACCTGTAATGAATTAAAAAAATCGAATAAAAGAAAAAAACTGCCAAAACCCGACTATACTCGGGTATGGCGCTCAACCGCTGGCGAGATAACCCGACTTTACTCGGTCTGGCGCCCAATGAGTTAAGCACTTCAAGGACCTTGTGCGAACCCTGATTGTAATACTCCTTTCTCCAGCTTGATTTACACAGAATCAAACCCGGGTCGGCTCTGACAGTAACAGACAAATAAATGCTCTGTGTAAAAAACGGCTTGATTGATTTGTCAAAAGACCAACATAGGGCCAAAGTTTAAAATGTTGTTAAATCATAAGTAGGGGTGTAGTGATTCAATACAACAGCAATTCTATTCCAATTATTCAAAGAAAGATTTGACGTAACATAAATGTGTCAAGATTTTTGTTTCTTTTTGTGTAATAGGTAATGTAACATGATAAAACTCAGTCAGCAATAACAGGATACATGTCATTAAAACTTTAGAACCTTTAGTTCACAGCATTATGTGTCCATCCATATCAATTGGTTAGATAAACAACACCCATCATGGTCGATTAATATTAACAATTGCAACAGACTGATGAAGTTGGAACTTTCACATTCATATTGATGATGTACACCCCTAAACAATGAGAGGAGGAGAGATAGGAATTGTTTTCAAACTTCAAAACATCTGTGGAAGTGGAAAAGAGACGGTGACCGGGTGTGGAAATGGTCCCTGAAACTAAATTGATCCAAGATACAGATACAAGATACTTTAATGTCACACAACTATGGTTGGTGGTAATCGTTTGCGGTACAGCATGTTAGTTAAGCACTGGGACATCAACATGGAATATCAAACGCCCCCCTCCCAATCCCGACAATAAATACATACAGGACAGTCACATATAACAAGTGTCAGTCAGGGGGCAGCTACGTGGCGCAGTGGGCAAGGCGCTCGCAACGAACGCTGGAGACTAGGCTCGAACAGGATGCCTCCTGTTCGAGCCCCGCTCTCCACATTGCTTTCAGTTTAGCTGGTCGTCCACAGTAATATACATTGGCCGTATTACGGGGAGGGAAACTGAAGGGTGGGGATCGGGCGTTGTGGACAGCGACTCCTACAGGTCGGTTGGTGCGCCTGCGCAGTAGAATCAAGAAGCAACGGGGGCGGGGCCCCTCCAAAGCCCAGACCCCCGACGCTGAAAGATCGAGCCGCGCAGGTGAAAAGATGCGACGGCTGTTACCTCGAGTATCGGAGGGGACTCGTGCTATGTATGACTTAGTCCACATTGCAGCCGGCTTGTGGGAGGCAAGAAACAACGTTCAAAGACAGGGGAGGGTTGAATTGGACGATATGAAAATTGGGATGGGAGAAAAATAGAAAATGGGAGAAAAAGTGGATAAAAAAAAAAACAAGTGTCAGTCAGTGTCAGTTCAATTCAGTTCATGTTCACTTCAGTTCGGATGCTTGCCCGTCTGTGCAATCTCAAAGTAACCCTGCCCTCTTTTCTCGATTCTCCAACCACAACTGTTGTGTTTGTCCGAGGGAAGGAGGACTGGGTTTGAGATGGGTCTATAGACCGGTTCGCTGTTTACAAACATACCGTGTTCGAGCCAATCAGCAATACCAACTGAGTCATCTGGATAACAGCTGGATGTCATTTTGCTAAATCAGCATGGCTGCGAGTGTGAGTCTTTCACCTTTTACATATCTAGCTTTGGCATGGATTGATTGTTTAGATCGCTAGCATGGATAACAAATGCAAATATATTGTAATCTGCCCCGTTGTTCTGACCAGGATTACGCTCCTTTCTGCTTCGGGTCTTCATGTGCATATTATATTGTCATGACGTCGTCAGCGAACAGGTCTATTGGCCCCAACTGCTTCCACAAATTGAGTGAACTACTATGCTGCAGCTGGACTGCTTGAAAGACATTCACAGAGCATATTAGGACAGCCATCATGCACAAGTCCTTGAAACAACCTGATTTCCATATCTGTCATGTGCATATAATGTAATTCAAGTTTATTTCTTCTGTTTCAGAACCAATGTATAGTAATAAGCTGACCTTTGAGTGCCGTTTTCAGCAACTTCTGGGTTTCCAGATCGAATGACTGGATCTTGTAGTCATCTTTACAGTTCTCCATCTCACACAGATTGATCCAATTTCAATCTGGGAGGATTTCACACTCTGAAAAATACAAAATATGTGTTATTGTATCTTACAATAGGATAATGTACATTTTGAACAAAATGTAAGATAAATGTTTTTGCTGATGGTTTAACGAGGTATTGTCCTGTGCCTGGACACATAATTCATGCAGACAGGCGAGGACTGTAGACAATTTTGTTTGGGGACAATAGCCACCCGAATCTGTATTGTCATCAATCCGGCTGCCCCCCCAGGGCTCTTTCATAGGGGGATATATAGGATTAGTCGAGCAAACTCATTGGTCACCTAAAGGTTCACTCAATATTCTAAAATGAGTTTGTTTCAGTTGTTCCACAAGCAAAAGTACAGGGGAAAAAATTGCTACCACAATTAACTAAAAACTTCAGTAACATTAAGTAAAAAAAATAATAATAATTATGTCATCCATGTTTGAGATCAACATTCACTCAATGTGATGATCATTCAGTTTGAACTTCCATGACCTCTTGTGGGTCAATATTAGAATAGGTACATTATTCCCTTGTGTGTGTTACTCGACCAATGTTCGAGAGTCTGGTGTACCGACATTATTGGGATTTTAAAACCATACAGCTAATACTGGTCTCAATTCCAAGTTATATAGAAAGCATACATGATACATATTTGTCATTTACGTCTGCTATGTGCTATGTCACTTTTATCAATACAGATATAATTTTTTTGTGATAGAAATTATGTTGGTCAAATAAAAATCAATTATAACCTAAAAAATTATGATACATCGTGTTTATCTTTAACAATTATAAATGAAACAAGGTGGAGGCAGTGAAGGCACACAGTGAACATTGTTTCATTTATTTTACAATGGTTATGTGTGCACTAAATTAAAATGTGTTCTTTATGTTCTTCGCAAAATAATTGCTAAGGCCAATGAGTGTCAGATTGAAAAAACAATGGATTGTTTATCTTTTAGTAAACATTGACAGCGGATTCCAGAGACACGAATACACAAGAGTTAACGTCCCTTTAAATGCTGAGATGATAGTAGTAGTTATAGCTTAAGTATAGTGTAGCTACACCTGGATTAGCTGGCTAACCGAATAGCTGCATGTTCGTTTTAAAAACACACGTTTTCCAAACTAACTGAAGAGAACTGATGTTAACTTTCTTCAGGCAGACACACCGCGTTTGATGTCGGGTGACGCTGTTTGACAACTATTTTACAGCCTTGTTTTTAGCTGTCGATATTAGCGTTGCTTAGCAGCTTAGGACATTATCACAAACGTTACCGGTTTGAAGATAACATTGGACTTTCAGCAGTTTACCAAATGTAGTTGTGATGCAGGAAAACACACACGCGTTACAATGAATCACTCACATTTCTAAACGACGATATATAACGTTATAATAGGTTTTCTATTTAGCTCAAACATTCACATCTACTACTTTTGGCTACTTCCGGACTTGTGCATGCGCACGCGCATTGGTGTTTCGCTCCACACAAACGTCACTTTATTTATGGACACTTGTCATAAAAACTTTAATCAAAAATATAAATGTAGACATAATGGAACAATTGCATTATCCATATTAAGAGTTTACACTAGACACGTTTAATAAATATTACGTTTACAACTTGGATATGTACACACATTTAACAATAAAACAATCCAGCAACATTTCACAAGTTAATGCATGTTGTGGGGGGAAAAGGCAAACCACCAACATTACCTGAAAATAGTCAGTCTCCTATTGCTTTTGCATCAAACAAAATAATATTTAGTCTGCATTAAGGGTCAAGACGGAGTGTCCCTTTTACAACACATCAATGTAAACTTGATAGATATGAATTCGAACAGAATGTTCAAGCATAAATAAAACCTGGACCAAAAATGTATGGTTAAATAATGAAGATAAACATGTTTAACATGGATGCACAGCCTTTTTAGGGCAGATCTTTTTACTGGGAGTGTGTTACTCAATACAATTATTCAAGTGAACAACAAATCACTAGCAAGGACTTTTGTTTAAAAGAACATACATTTTTGTTCATCTCTTTTTTTAAATTGACATGGTTGTGTTCTATATTTGTTATGGGAGGTTTACTAACATTCTTACAACAACTGCATATAAGTATCAGTCTTAAGAAACCATATTGGTGCATCCCTAGTTTTTAATGGCATTCTAAGTGGAGCCTTCATACCTAAGTTTGTTTGAAATGGTTCAAATCAAAAGTGAAAGTTACTTTTGTGGCAGTTTTTATTGGCTTGGTTATGGTTCACAACATTGCCAATTGACAAACGAACCAAACTTTCTAAATAAAGCCATGTGATCATGCAGGTCAGCCTTTTATTGGACATCATTTTTAATCGCATACCTGCCAACATTATGCTATGAAACGGGGGCTTCAAACTTGCAGGAATATTTCTTTCATTTTGGTAATTTTGTCCTCATTCCTTTCGTCGGAGGCTGACTGCGCACAGGCACTAGGGTTGGGTACTGAACTCTGTCATTTTAAGGGTACCGACCGAATGATATCGGTACTACAGAGTACCGATTGACGCTAGATCAATCAGTACAAAATGTGGGTACCTTTACATGTTTAGTATAAGAGTGTAATTTACTAGACAAGAGGGAGCCTTTTCCACAAATATATATATATTATTGTCCCATCTCCTGGGTCTTTGGAAAGACCAGACAAGGTCAGAGGAGTTTGATCATATGTACTGAGGATGGCCAGATAATATCGATATTTATATCTATTTAAAAACATAATACATGATCATACAATTTATTTTGTGTGGTGTGTTACAACAATAAATATAAATAAATAAATAATAATGTTGAAATTGAGAAGTTTCTACTTATTTTTTACAACTGGAATGAAATAGTTTGTTATTACAGAGAGAGTTAAGTACCGAAAAAAGGTATCGTTGGGTACCAATAGCGAATTCCAGGAACTGGTACTGGTTCAAATGTGAATGGTACCAAACCCGAATAGGCACTGAGGAGATGTAGGTCTGGGTTGCCAGGATGCGTGAGTTAAGCATAGCGTATGAATATAGTGTATCTCAATCTAATATTTTTTTGAGATTATATATGTGGACAAAAGAAATCATGTGATCGCCACCTTGGACAAATATTATGAAATACTAACGTTATACGTTTTACAATTCATTGTCGATAATTAATTATGCGCCACTGTCTAGGCTACGGTCACCTGAATTATGCATGCAAAGTATTTGGCTATATAACTTACCAGTTGTGAAAATAATAACATTATGATGATGAAAAATCACACATTTGGAAATATCAACAAAAGCTGCCCAATTAGCTTAATTAAATGCGCAATTCTGGTATTTTCCTGCCTTTGGTCCGGTTTGTTTCACACAACAAACAAACCGCTCTAAGGGTTCACCTGGAAGCAGACGAGACCACCTCAAACAGACGGACCAGGGTGAGGTTGTTTGGCGCGGACCCGAGTTCGATTACAGTGTTCGCACCGGCCAAAACTAACCACGCCGCGGGGGGTGAAGCGATCCAAGCTTCGATTCAACCGGATTTAACAAGGCTGGTGTGAACGTGCCCTAACGTAACACCCTTAAAACCTCCAGAGAAAAACGTAGAAACAAATAAAAATACAAAACATGAGTGTCAACATTAGGCAATGAGTGTTGCCCAACACAGATGTGCACTGACAAACACCACAACAGAAACACCACCACTCCCTTAATACATGTAAACCAATGGAAAGCAACTCAACACACCCCTTGCTGACCCTATAAAAACTGCTCCAAGTCTTCCTTTCCACAGTGATGTTGACCCTAAGTGCAGACAGAGGACATGGCGTGGATATTATCTCCTATGTGCATGATTGTGCCATGATCTCTTATCTTCCTCTTTCCATCGTTGATTTCCATTGTCTTTCCTACAAGTCCTCTGTGAGTCCACTGAGCTCAGGGGCTCTCCTTGAAGTCGCGCAAGGCATTGAGGAAAAACTCATACCAGAAGAAGGTGAAGCCCGTGGAGAGAGCGGCCTTCACCAGGCTGGGAGAGAGGCCTTTGAAGAAGCCTCGGGCGCCCTCCTCTTTGGCTATCTGTGTCACACAATCCAAAAACCCACTGTAACTACGCACCTGCATGTGAGAAAGAGAGAAAAAAAAAGAGAGAGAGAGAGAGAGAGAGAGAGAGAGAGAGAGAGAGAGAGAGAGACTAGACATTACAACCACACCACAAGGCAGATCCAATATTACATTATAAGAGAGATATGAGAAGTACTGGGGGGGTTAGTGGTTCGTACTGCTGCCTCACAGCTAGAAGGTCCTGGGTTCAAACCGCCGGTGGGAGGCCTTTCTGTGTGGAGTTTACGTGGAATTCCGGATTCCTTCCACACCATAAAGACATGCATGCTAGTAGGTACATATGTTGTGGCTAGAGTTGGTCCCCGGGCACCAGACTATGGCTGCCCACTGCTCCTAACTAGTTCCCGATTAGCTGGGATGCGTTAAATGTATAAGTATATACAGTCGGGTCCATAAATATTTGGACATTGTATTGACATTGTATTAAATAGATTAAATAAAATTAAACCTGAAAGTTTTAGTGAGATTTTCCTTACCTTCATGTGGGGTGTGTCTGGGAGTGTTGCATTCATCTATTCATTCATTTATTTATTTTACATTTTATTTTGGATTTCATTGTGTTTTTGCTTTGTTCTTGATTTATTATGTTTCTTCTTGACTTGTTTAAAGAAGATGTGTCCAGCCCATGGGGACATTAACATGTGTTGTCGGGCCTTACAAATACATTTGATTTGATTTGATTTAATCCACTGTGGTGGTGTACAGAGCCAAAATTGTGTTGACGTCCAAATATTAAGGACCTGACTGTAAGTATAATGTGATTGATAAACAAAGATATTCTATTCTACTGCAGGCATGCCTACCTGTCCAAAGTGAACTCTGGCCTCCTGGAAGCCGGCCACCTGCAGTCGCTTCTTGATGAGGTCAAAAGGGTACGTCATGGTCTTGCTGATCACTCCAGCACCGCTGCCACACACCAAGCTGTTCAGGTTCCCTAGGAGAGGCCAGAAATAAACGCTGAATGCCACGTGTGTACAGTATGTATGCAAAGTATGTCACACACGGTACAGAAGCAGTCTAGAAAATGTATTTAATCTTGTCTGACCTCCAGAGTTGCTACCCTTGGGTGTCGGTGCCAAAAGGTTTTTAAACACATTATAGGAGAAGAACTGCAGCCCGGCGTAGGGGAAGACTGCCACCAGCGTCGGCACCAGGCCGCGGTAAAACGTCATCACTCCCTCAGTGCGACACATAGTCGACACAGCGTGCCTTAGGTTCCTATACACCTGAGCAAATAACATTTGTCATTATACAGCACAAGTACAGTACAACGAAAAGGGGTTTGGCATCCAATCAGAGTGCAAATGTAACAGTAAAGTGCAATAGTAATATACAATGTACAGGTGATTAAACTGGGTATAATATATAGTATATTACTACTGGGTGTAGTGCTAATCAGATGCATGTATCAGAGTTGTAGTATCAATATGTACAGTGATATGTATCTACAGATATGTAAAATGTGTAAAATGTGAGGAACAAATTGTAAAAAGCGCTTTGGATAAAAGTGCTATATAAATGCAGCCATTTATATGGTATATACAGCATTATTGTACATGCCATCATGTATATAGGAGGATTATATGCAGACAGATATGGATATATATGTGGTAAAATAAATATATAATGTATATATGCGACATATACATTATGATCTATCCCTGTCAATCCAATAGACAAAGAAATAATTGATCAATTGAGATGTGAGAGTTCATGCTGTTGTATGGCGTAGAATCAGATGAAAGCAAACAGCAAACAGTGATGTGACAGCTTTTGAACAGACTGTTGCTTAGGACTAATCCCCAGCCTAACTTTGTAAAAACCTGAATAAGGTTTGCTATGTCCCCACCTTAGGTTCTCCCTGGGCGGCAAAGCGTGTCCTTAGCGTGTCCAGAGGCTGACAGGCTGCCGTGGCAGAGCAGGCAGCCAGACCGCCGCACACAAAGTGTGCACCTGGCGTCCGACTGTCGTACTGTGCATTCTTGTGGGCCGCCTCAGTCAGAAACTCGAAGCTGGCAAACTGTGGGGCGACACGATGATGAATTGAAAATGGGGGACCCTGATGTAAACAAGACGAAAGTCTTTCTCTGGTCTGCATCCCCTTAACAATTGTGTGTATTGAGCTGTACTGTATTGTACCCATTCTGCAATCTGTTAATAACATTTTCAATCAATCACGCAACCACATTAACAAGACACACAAGAGTAGCCAGTGCAGCTATAAATGAAGACAACTGTGGTGGAAAATTTGAAAGATCTTGAAAGATTTACAGTTGGATCCATTGATGACATCAACATAATTTTCATAATTTTGGCTCTATACACCACCACAATGGATTTGAAATGAACCAATCAAGATGTGTTTTAAGTGCAGACTTTCATCTTTAATTTGAGGGTATTTACAAAGCAAATCAGGCCTCTATGGACCTAAGTGTATTTTGCACATAATTTCACACAAATAAAATAAAAACTCGAAACAGTTTTGCACACATTAATTTAGTTTGACAGTTTGCATCATTGTGTTGTGTTAATTAAGTTCCATGAAATGACATGGATGGAGAAAAAAAAAGCAATACCTTATAGTCTTATAGAGCTGTACAGAGATCCACAATGGAAATAAGCCTTTTGGCTTTATTGTGTTTTTAACCTCTATGATTTATTTTTCAAATCTGCTGGTCAGTTTTATATGTATCTTTTATGAATTATAAAATACATTCATTCATTCATTCATTCATTCATACACAACACAAGGATTCAGTGTTCCTGATGACATCACTGGTGGCCAGTGTTAATTTAGTCAACTAAAATGATCACTAAATATCAAGTTCAGGTTTCAAGTTTCTTTATTAGTTGTCAAACAAAAATACAGAATACTTTTATATGAAATGCTTTTTTCTGTCACGTTAATGGAGATCATGTGACACTAACGTGACTAAATTATTCATGCAACGTCGTTAACTAAAAACGACGACACAAAATGTAGTTTACAAAATAAAATCTTGCCGAAATCTCTTGTAGCGCCGAAGAATAGGAGTCGGAGGCGGGATGTCGAAAGACACCGCTAAACGTTTATTTAACATCAACTTCACTCTGTTTACTGGGCTTTGCTTGCAGGAACTTGTTTGCCGACAGGAAAGTAACAAACAATATTGTCTGTGCGGAACCCGTATCCCCAACACATAGTTCCATGGCTGAATTATGTTGAGTGGCGAGACTAAACAAAAAAAGACTAAAACGCTCAGACCTGTAGTTGACGAAAACAAAAAAGAGCATTTGAGACATGACTAAGACTAAAATGTAAAATAGCTGACGAAATTAACACTGCTGGTGGCCATAGTCAAGGTAATTTACTCTCAATAACTGTCAAACTAAATTAATGTATGCGTAAAACTGTTTAAATGTGAAATGATGTGCAAAATGAATCAGTATTGTTTTTTTTGGTGAAGTGCCCCTTCACCAAAGTCTGAATGGCTAGTCTGAATGGAGATGCTTAAGTTCAGCACACTGAGCTTCATGTAAGGGGTAGATGACAAAACCATTCAGGATGGGGTGTAACCTCATAAAAAAGGCTCCCTAAATTGGGTGTACTCTGCATAGTCTGTACCTGGACTGCCCCAAATGAGACAGACAGGAGTTGTGCAGGGATGTGGCCCTTCCAGAAGGCAGAAGGCCCCTCCTCGATGAGAATGCAGCGGAACGCTTGGAACAAACCCCAGTACTTCCCTTCAGGCCTCCGTGACGACACGCGCTCTATCTGCAACTGTGAGGAATGACAAGAGATGTTTTTTTTGTGATACGTTTTTTTTTAATTATTATTTCCACATGTAACAAGACACAACACAGTAGTAATAATAATAATACACAAGACATCACAGGACAGTACTTCAATAATAATAATAACAATAATGACAAGAACATTTTATTAAATCAAATTAAATGAATCAATGCAGTATAAATAATGTAAAAAAGGAGAAAAGAAGGAGTGTATACAATTAGGCGAAGCTCAGCAGCTCAGAACACCATAGGAGAGACCACCCACTCCCGCCATCCAACCCAAGAAACAGGACCCCCGCATATCCCAGGACCCAGGTCCACTGCACATAGAGCCGAGCACCCCGAGCCCCCACCTGCCCCAGCCCCGATAGCCAAGCCCCCGGTCCACGAGAACCCCAAGCCCAGCATCCCAGAAAGCCCGAGCACCACACCTCAAAGCTGTAAAAATGCTAAAAAATAATAATAAGAAAAAGAGAAGCTCTCCATCTCTAGGGGAAGATTGTGAAAAGGTTCTGCACAAATAACAACCTGTACAGTCAAAGTCATGCTTCCAAGACGAGTTAACCATAAAGAAAAAAATTAATTGAGTGGAGGGGATATTTAAAGAAACAAAAAGAAAAGAAAAAAGAATATCCCCACACCCATAATAAAGAAAACTGTAATTAAGACTTTTGATTCTCTGGATTTATTGACTAAGCTCTTGATATAAAGAGTAAAGCTAGACAACATGCAGATAGGAGTTTAAATTGTATTTGCTGTATTGTTTTGGCTATGAAGGTCTCTCTTTATGTTGAGTAAAAGAGACCTATATTCTGATCTACAACAGGTTAGGAAAGCTTATTTTCCATTTATGGGAATTAACTCAAATACTATTGACCATATTCACACAGTGGCCATTTTGCTTTTATGTTATTGTGCCTCTCTGCAAGAGAAGATCAGCCAACCTTATCATACAGGAGACAATGGCGAGTGTCATACCCATCACCAGTAATGAATCTGAGGGCAGAGTGGTAGACAGAGTCAAGTGGTTTAAGAGTGGAAGCAGCATGTCTATAAAATCACCATAGTCCAAAAAACTATAAGAACACTGCTTCAATGATGATCATTTTCCTACTAATCAAAAGGAAACCTGGTTCCGTATGTGTGAGATAAGCCAGTTCTCTGTTACAGCTTGCTGGCAAGGTTGTCTATATGGTATTTAAATGCAATAGCCATGTATAGCTCTGGACTCTGCATTCACAGTGAGTCTGAGGGTGAGCGTGCTGCAGTCTGTCTCACGTTGGGAGGAATTGAGACCAACATCCAACAGGATTTTATCTGGTTTGACTAGGATGACCCAATGTCTTTGCACTTGGCAAGTATGCGAGTAGTAAAGTGAACTTTACTGACTCTTTTATCCAAAATGACTTACAAATTCAATACAAACAGGTCAGCAGGAAGGGTAAAACTGCTAAGCAACATTGTTCATCAAACAGTGTTGAACTTGGGTGCTAGTCTTGTAGTAGTATAGTATAGTAGTATAGACAGATTAGCATAGTAATATAGGCCAGGAAGATTACTTAGTAGCAAAGTTCATGATAGTAAAAGACAGTATGAAGGCGAAAAATTGGGCGGGTTTTGGCAGTCCTGACTGCCTGGCCTATGCGTGTGTTGATGCCGCAATGTTACCTGAAACCTGATTTTGATGACATCCAAGGGGCTGATGATGGCTCTGGTGACCATCCCAGCGGTTGACCCAGCCAGGGCTGCATCCTCTGGGGACAGAACGGTGCCCTGAGCCCCAGGGTCATATCCCACCATGTCTCCACCACTACGGCCTCCGGTTACACTCAACACTAAGGGAAGAGATGGTACTTTTTTTTAAAGTCTTTTCTTCACTGGTATATTTTCAGGTGGTGATGACAGAAGTATTAAAAAGAGAGAAAATCCACCAGAAAATATAATTCACATCTATGTTATTTATATAATACCGTACAGCCCAGTTTTGATTTGTGAATATGCACAAGTCAAAGTGACAAGGCTTTACTGATGTAATCAAGAGACAAATCTTGGGAGCTGCTTCTGTAGGCAATGACTGTGTCAGAAAACCCCTGAAGTATGGTCTTTTCAGTGTTGAGGTTCGGTATTCTTTACTTTTTGATGGTCGAGTAGGCATTTTTTGGGTAGTCTTGTCAGTAACCGTTAACATGGGCATTGGTCTACTGTCTTCCAGGCTTAATTGAGTAGGCCTATGCTTAGTATGGTTACTCTCTGGGAGTGTTTATGCTTTACTCCCATAATGCAGCAGACAGTATTACAATAAAAGGTGTGACTTCACTGCTGTATTCTACAACCAAAACTATCATGGAAGAGGCTAAGTTAAACCCCCAATGTCGACAACAACACACCCTATCACATGATGTAACACCCCAATCAAGTTAGATGCTGTATACTGCTATATTGTTGACACTAATAACATGCAATGTGACTACAAAAATGGACCTTCCCTACTGCACAGTTGGGAGCTGCTTTTTTACCTACAGGGTGAACGTGAACCTACTGAACAGTATGTTCTAAAAGCATAGAGTGAGGGTAGTAAGGTTAGTATCTTCTGTCTGTGTAGGTACCGGGGTTTGATTGAAAACTTTATTAACAGATTGCAGAATGGGTACAGTACAGTACAGCTCAATACATACAATTGTTAAGGGGATGCAGACCAGAGAAAGACTTTCGTCTTGTTTACATCAGGGTCCCCCATTTTCAATTCATCATATGACACACACGACATACAGATAGACAGTACTGCTACATCTATACATTTATGACGTACCAGATTTGGAAATACAGTACTGTTTGTGATACAAAAAGTGTCCAGAAAAGAGTGTATACATTAGACGTAGAAACTGTACATTGGAGGAGGTTGGGTAGGTGGGTAGGGTTGGATGGGTGGGGGGGGGGGGGGGGGACTGTACATTGGAGGTGTACGCGTGGGGGGGGGACACACACACACACACTGTACACTGGAATACTGACAAAGCCATACATGGTAATTTACTGTACAACTGGGTTAGGACATTTGTAGGGGCCAGTTTCGAATTGTTAGTAGCTTCTGTCTGATTGTCTAGGTACTGAAGGAGGAGTTGTTCCTCTGCCGTGTCTGAAGGGTAACGCGCCTCCTGGGACACTGTCTAGCACAATACCCACCATGGCGATTTTACTGATATACGGGTACATGTCCTGATCTTTAAGCCCTACATTGAATACAACTAATTTGGATGTAATAGCTCAAACAAAAATCACGAACCGACAAAGAAGTGTGTAACTGGCCCCTACAAATGTCCTAACCTAGTTGTACAGTAAATGACCAAGTAAGGCTTTGTCAGTATTCCAATGTACAGTGTAAAATGTGTGTGTGTCCCTTACCCAACCCCCCCCCCCCCCCCCCCCCCCCACCTCCAATGTACAGCCCTCACCCAACCCACCCAACCCCACCCCACCCATCCAACCTCCTCCAATGTACAGTTTCTACGCCAAATGTATATACACTCCTTTTCTGGACACTTTTGTATCACAAACAGTACTGTATTTGCAAATCTGATATGTCATAAATGTATAGATGTAGCAGTACTGTCTATCTGTATGTCATGTATGTCATATATGTTATGATGAATTAAAAATGGGGGACCCTGATGTAAAAAAGACGAAAGTCTTTCTCTGGTCTGCATCCCTTTAACAATTGTATGTATTGAGCTGTACTGTACTGTACCCATTCTGCAATCTGTTAATAAACTTTTCAATCAATCAATCAATCAAACCAATTCATTGCCAAAAAGTGTTCTGGATGCTCTGATTTTCAGCATAGACAGTCGTCTATGTTTCCCATGTCTATGCAGTCTACACAGTATGGTCATAAAGCAGACACAGGTCATCTAGATACATCGAGAGACAGTGATACAGACAGGTAGACACAGAGATATGGAGCAATGCAGTAGAGTAAACATATTACATGCGTATGTCGCCAAGGGCACACCGAGCCAGCTGATGATTCTAATTCTAGCCTCAGTTTTTTCATTTAGCGAACTACTCCCAAACGTTAGGTAACGTTATGTTAGCTAAAATACTTAATCGTCGTTCCTGGAACATCTGTCCCGGACATGAAGACCTTGACTTGACTGGGAGGCAGCAAGCTAACCTAAAATAAGATAAACTAGCCGCTAACATAGTGTTACGGCAGATTGTTCAGCTAACTTTAGCATTAGAATAGGCGAAATAAATGTGCAGTTACTCACCTACGTTAGGGAAATAAATGATCTCGTAGATTCAAATTAATGAATTGCTAAGCTTGGTAAAGTGTACGAACTACACACGGGAGACAGGACTGTCTGCAACCCACACTCCCGGCATTGAAAATACTTCCGGGTCAGATCATTCAACGGAGCGGCTGGATTTGGATCGTAGATGAAAACGTGTGCATGTTTATCAACCAAATAATAACCTAAAGGATGACACATGGACAACATACGTATATTAGTTTGTACTAACTCCCAAATTGGTCTCGAAAAGTGTCTCATCATAGCGTCATAAACGTCTGTTACTGGTGCCTGGATCCCCCAGATGTCGCTATTGTGCGGAATTTCTACCTCTGCAGACAAAAAATAAAAAAGACAACAGTGACATTCTAAAATGGAGAGCACACCAAAATTATGATTACAATGACTTAACTGAAAACAATTTTGGACACCCCTCTATTAATTTACCGCTTTGCAGATGTATAGCCGCAGAACTAATGTGTTATATTAATATCATACTCATATTTACCATGTAATACCTTGAGTAATGGCACACTAAACTACATAACACTGAAGGAGCTGATAGCCTCAGTGATACAGTATTATTAGATGTGCCTTATTATCTTAATCTCTCTTCTTGCACTACATGTAAAATGAATAAATCTTTTATCAGGAAGTAGATGTCAGATTGTTACTTGCTGGACCTGTATCTCAGCACCAAACACAAATGGAATTCTTACACTGTCAATATATTTGACAAAGCATGAAAGTGATATTGATTCTGAAATGTGAAACACAACCAAGACAACAAGCAGATTAATGGACCATCCCTCCAAAAAGCAAAGTCCAATCCTATTGCTTGCTCGTTTTAAACTAGTCAAACTGATTCCAAGACTATGAAAAGTGTGTTATATCAAGTGTGTGTGTGTGTGTGTCAACAACATTATTACATCCAATCAGTAGAAAGCTATCCGGCTGCACGTTAGCCTAGCTTAGCACAATGAATGGAAGTGGACAGTATCCGTTAGCCTAGGCATTGGCCAACTAACACCTCTCCCAGAGTTTAAGCTAGGCTACCGGTACTGTCCACTTCCATTCATTGTGCTAAACTAGGTTAACATGCAGCTGGATCGCTTTCTACTGAACGCACAGAGAGGAAACTGGTATCTATCTTCTTGTCTCACTCTGGAGAAGACGCTAAGTGAATTTCCCATAATATTGGCGTGTTCCTTTAACCAAGCGCGAGTGCGCAAGCCCCGATTTTTAAGGGCCCTTTTCGGGCAGGGGGGCCCCATTTTTATAGTTTTTGGGCGGTTTTGGTGATCAAATATTGAATATTGAACTATAATAATCAGTGCAGGAGCTCACTTATCCTTGAAAGACACTTTTATCACTGACTTAAAAGGCCCATACATCTCCATAAATGTTCAGGGGGGAGGGAATAAGTGCTTACCCTACAGACCCAAGAAGTATTGTATATTCTGTATTGTTTAATATAAATGCATTTTTTATTCCAATCCCGATTTGTATTTGAGATTCCCAAATCCCATCGGACTTGACTTCTTCGTGTCTCTCAATGAGTGTAATACCAGCATTCAACTGTATGCGCCACAGCAGTTTCTATCATCATCATCATCACCACCCACGCTATGCATAAAATATATAGGTCCGCGGAGAGGCATGCTGAGGAGGCTGTGCAAACTGCAATGGAATACGGGGCATCTCTCTCTCTTTACCTAATATTTTGATTCTATCCTGACATTTTTCAGTTGGAAGGGCAGTCTATATGCGTAACGGTAAAAAAATAAATAATAATAATAAAAAAAAAAAAATTTAAAGGACACTTTTTTTATGAGGCTCAAAAGGGCAGGTGCTCAAGCACCCCTTGGGCTCTATGTGTGCACGTGCCTGAATACCACGACCACAACACCAGAGGGAGCTCCACAAATCATGTTAAACCCAGATTCGGCTCAAACAAGGGACTAAACACGTTTCGCAATTATGCCACATCAATGTGGAACGCCCTACCCAAAGCTGTAAAGGAATGTGAATCACTACCCACTTTCAAAACCACTCTCAAAGAGCACCTACGGGAGACTGCAATTCGAAACTGGCCCCTGTAAATGTCCTAACCCAACACCCTCCAATGTACAGTAAATGACCTAACCCAAGAATACACAAGACCCTCTTCTTAGAACCAAGTATGGTTTCGTCGATATTCCAATGTACAGTTTTGCTTGTACAGTTGTACAGTTTCCCCCACCCGCCTATTATTATATCCATTATATATAATGGATTATTATATCATACATAAATATTTATATTATTCAGATGGAACTCAAACATGTTATGTTGTGATGTCAGTCACAGTATAATGTCATAATCAAAGATCTCACTTGTTGTGTCTAGCTACTTGTCTGTAAGCTTGAATATAGATACCATTTAAAAATCACCATTCATTGAATGAATGAATGAATGAATGAATGAATGAATGAATGAATGATGAATGAATGAATGAATGAATGAATGAATGAATAAAATAATAGTTTGACGATGGGCCTCCCTCCTCCGCACAAGCCCAATGGCCCAGGAATGGAAAACCCTCGCCTGTAGCTGCTGATGTAACATCACTGCCAAGCTCTCTTAATACCAAGAGTCTGATCAAATGATGAATATGAATCAAAATAACAAAGTGTTTCGATTTGTTGTTCGATTATAGCTTCTTGATTAGCTTCTATGTTGAATCATGTTAAAACAATTACAGAAGCAAAATAAAGATAATCTAAAATTCAACTAGCTTACTCCCAATACTTTTGACAGTAACAACACTCCTTCAGTCAAGCATAAAACTGATATGTAACTGAGGGGTACAATTCCCTGACTGTATTGTTAGATATGATACTTAATACCACTACCTCTTGTACTTTAACTTCTGGCCATCCAGTACATGATATAAGTATGATGAAACGAATCCACACAAATGTACCAAATCGAAGGTTTAATATAGCAAAAGGTATATACAACGTTCACTTAATTACATTTATGATTTGAAATATGAAATATGCACTTTTATGGCAAATGAGTATTCGTAGGTAAATCAACATTGAATGTCCAATCTCTGGTTACGCAGGGAGTAAGTATACAACCTGGAATATTTAGGAAACGATAGCGATGGTACTTAAATGATTATAGCTGGATACACTAAGGGGGGGGGGGGTCCCGCTGGTTGTAAGACAGTAGGAGGGGGGGGGTTAGAGAAGCCGCTGGCGGTATCCCATCTGGCCGACGGTGTCTTGGGAGAATTCAAAGTCTTGAACACGGTGCCCACAGAACCTCGGTCCGCAGACGAATACAGCTGGACCCTCTGTGGACGGTAGCTGCCGGTCCACAACGGAGAGACGTGAGGCGCCTCACTGGTGTAGAGCGCCGTCTCACCTGGAGTCCTCTCCGGGGGGTAGTTCCAACACTCCGCAGTGTTGGCCTTTATCCATGGAATAATCAAAGCACCCAAAGCATAATCCAAGCCGTGGAAGGCTCGCCGTCGTCCGGGTAGAGTAATCCAATATACAGGTCCAGTCGCTCTTGGCCCGGAGCTCCTCGGATGCAAGCACCACTAGGGGTCTGCTCAGCCTGGTTAAGCGTCCAGATAACGTCAGGAACGATGGGGGTACTGATAACTTTAGAACTCTAACCGAGCGATGCACCATACATAAATAGACTATTATTAGCTTAATAGAATACGTCCAACTCGACGGTATAGTGCCAAACTATGACTATTCAACTATTAATCTACACGATATCTCAATGCCTATTCTGGGCCAAGTAGGCCTTACTACACCACACGTGCGTCGTGGGGAGGCTTTGCGTCTGTCACTCTGTTGGAGGGTAAAGAACTGGACTAAAAAGAAAGTTCTACTTTACTTGCGCCATATATATATGCGCTATGAACAAATAGTACCATTCGTATTTCACCCGACATATTCCTGCGCGGAACCAGGGCTTGCCACGACATGTTAGGCGGCACGATTGAACTTGGACCTAGGGGTATGGCAACCTGGCGCCAGGTTCTCGTCCAATGGTAGAATGAAACTATTATGGGCTGTTTAGTAGACTAAAGGGATATTCAGTGCATATTGTACAAGGAATATACAGGGGATATCAAACGATATACAAATACAATTAAATATATATATATAAATAAATATACATATTCGGTTTAATCTGATCCTTCACAACAGCCGCCCCCTAATTAGTCCCACCTAATTAGCTAAGCAGAGACAGATTAACCGCACTGTCTACCACTCAAGGTCCGCTGTAAGGGTCAGTCAACTCACAAAGTCATGGGGTCATGGTCATCATCGATAGTATCTGGGAGTCGGGGCAGTTCTATGAGCCTCGCCACGGGACGTGTGTAAGTGCGCCCTTGGACGAGTACTTCAGCTGCTCGGACCTTGCCATCGGCACCGGTGATCACTTTGCTTACGCGGCCAGCCGGCCACATAGCTCTGGGTAGTGACTGGTCAATAATCATGACGACTGTTCCTTCTGTCAAATTGTCTCTCTCTTTTACCCACTTCTGGCGGGTCTGTAGAGACGGTAGGTAGTGAAGTAGGAAGCTGCTCCAAAACTTGTCAGCTAGTACTTGGCTGTACCTCCACATTCTTCGGCCGTTCGCTTCTTCAGGCCTGTACATTGTCTGGGGTAGCGCGGGGTCCAGCCGCCCCATTAGGAGTGTGTTGGGGGTGACTGGGTCAACATCTGCTACATCACTGGAGACGTAACCGAGGGGCTTTGAGTTCAATACTCCCTCGATCTCCGTGAGGACTGTCATTAGGACTTCCTCCGCCACAGTCTGGGCTCCAAGTACGGCGTACAGGGCTGTCTTTATAGAACGTACTTCTCGTTCCCAGGTTCCACCGAAGTGGGGTGCGTTCGGGGGGTTAAACTGGAAGTCAATCTGGGATGGAGCGAGGTGGGTCTTAAGTTCTGGGCCCATAGCTTGGAAGCTCTCTCTCAGCTCTCTTTCTCCGCCTTTGAAGTTGGTCCCGTGATCAGACAACAATGTAGACGGTTTTCCTTTCCGTGATGTGAATCTTCGGAAGGCCATAAGGAATGTTCTTTGCTGCGCACTCTCTAGGGTAATGCAGTCATCTATGTTGGGGTCTGTGGAGGCGACAGTGCTCAGTCCACAGAACATAGGTTTCTTGTTCTCAGCCTCCTCGTTACTTGCTTCCCGCGGGGTGGGCGTAGGCCAATCTCCTTCCGGGAGCTTGAGGAATGCTGGTCCGTCACTGTAGATGTTGCGACGGGTTAGGTCATCCAGAGACATTCCCCGGGTGATGACGTCAGCTGGGTTGTGTTTGGTGTCCACATACCGCCAGCTCGCTTCTTCTGTTAACTCTTGAATCTCGGTGACTCTGACTCCCACGAAGACTTTGTATCTGCATGAATCAGACTTGATCCATGTGAGTACTGTCGTGGAATCTGACCACAAGATTGTTCTGTGCACCGGAATGGTGAGTTCACGTTGGATTAACGTGGCTAGATGCGCTCCTGCGAGGGCTGCGCAGAGCTCTAGACGTGGGATGGATTGTTGCTTACGTGGGGCTATTCTTGAGCGGGCCAGGATGAAAGCAGTGTGTATCTTTCCTCCCTTCTCTTGGGCACGCAAGTAGGCCACAGATCCGTAGGCTACTTCGGAGGCGTCGCTGAAGACGTGTAGCTCAATCTCGCATGTCTCTGGCCTCACTGTGGATGGGAAGTAGCTGCGGCGTATATTGACGCCTGGGAGTGAGCGGAGTTCCGTCTCCCACTCTCTCCATGTTGAGGCAAGGTGTGCGGGTATTGGGTCGTCCCAGCCCTGGTCCTTGTCCCATAGTGCTCGTACAATCATCTTTGCCCTGGTGGTGTAAGGTAGAATACATCCCAACGGGTCATATTGTCTGGCGAGTGTTCTGTACACACTCCGTCTGGTGGTCGGTATCGCCGTTGACCTTCCCTGCTCTGGAGCCAAGGGTTTGTGTCTATAGTGGAGCGAGTCTGTTTTGAAGCGCCAGACTAGTCCTAGTGTCATTTCTTGGGCTTCTCCCGGGATTGTCGCCATCCAGGTCTCGCTGCTGGCAGCCTTGTCCGCGGAGGAGAGGCTGCGTAATACGTGCGGGTCACTGCTGGCCCACTGCCTGAGATCAAAGCCGCGTTTGATCAGGGAGGCGCGTAACTTGATTAGGAGAGCCTCGGCTTCTTCTTGAGTCGAAACGCTTTGTAAACAGTTGTCCACGTAGAAACTGTTCTTCACACTGTGTTGGACCTCTTCATCTGCTGCTGGGTCCTCTGTGACGTGTTTCTGTAGTGCAAATGTAGCACAGCACGGGCTGCATGTGGTTCCGAAGGGGAGTACTTCCCACTGGTAGATGGATGGGTTCTCATCTCCGATCCTCTCTCTCCATAGGAACCGTAGCAGAGGCTTGTCCTCCTCTACTAGTCTCACCTGCAAGAACATCCCTTTGATATCCCCGCTGATAGCCACCTTGTCCTGGTGGAAGCGCAGTAGCACGCCTAGTAGGGAGGGGCCGAGTGTGGGGCCGGGCAAGAGCTCTTTATTCAGATTTTGGGATCCGATCTGGTAGCTGCAGTTAAACACAATGCGATCCTTGCCGTTGTGATGGACCTTGTGATGCGGCACGTACCATGATTCGGTCGTCTGATCGGCCTCTTTAATGTCAATCTTTGTTACGTGTCCCGCTGTGATTAGCTTCTCAATCTCGGCGCGGTACACACTCTCTTGAGCGGGGTCTTTGGCTAGGCGCCGCTCCGTGTTCAATAGATAGCGCTCCGTGGCGTCTTTCTTTGCGTGAAAGGTGGGCATTCCCTCTCGCCTCAGGAGTGGAGTTGCGTATCTCATCACTCCGCCGACTGTGACTCTCTTTGTCCCCTGCTCGAGTAGGTTGATGGCGTAAATGTCTTCTTTAGAGCGAATATCTTTCTTTTCGTTCTTAAAGGGCATTGTCTCTAGGGTCCATAGCCTCTCGACATGCTGCAGGAGAGTGGTGTCTTCTTCTGTCGTTCTGGAGTGGAAGCAGCTAGTGGCTGCTGTTCGGTTGAGAGATTTAGCGAGGGGGCCTTGTAGGGTCCACCCTAGGCGGGTCTCGACTGCTGCAGGACAGCCTCGGGGGCCTGTATGGACCCGGTCAATCGGGACTATGAGTTCTGCATGGTCGGAGCCTATCAGCAGGGTCGGGGTAGCGCCGTCTATGAGCGGGATAGGTAATTGGCGCAGGTGCACATATTTATCCATCAACTTGGTGACAGGGTAGGTGTACTGCGATAGTCCTATTTCTTGGCTGGTGAAAGCATTTGTGATCTTGTACCGTCGCTCTGGCTGCCCGTTTGCTGCGATGGTGAAGGAGACATTCTCGCCCTTTATCGTCTTTAAATCTCTTCTTATTGTCCGAATCGTCATTTCGTTCTTGCTCCCCCGCAGTCCCAACTGGGCCGCAGCGGACGCGAGCAGAAGGGTCTTCTCTGACCCGTCATCAAGGACGGCGTAAGTGTCCATGACTTTATCTTGGTAGCTCAATGTCACACGGACTACCTTTAAGAGCACTTGGGCGCCGCTGCTGCTGGCGGGGTCAATGTACATGACACTTGCCTTGGTGCCGCTCCGTGGTGCAGGTATAGGCCGTCTTCCGTTACTTTCGTGTAGTATATCTAGATGGGCTCCATCGCACCGGCTGCACCTTTTCTTTAGGCGGCATTCGGCTGCCATGTGGGGCCGCGCACATCGATAACAGCGCCGGTTGGACTTTATCCATTGACTCACTTCTTCTGCATTCATCTTTGTGAATAGGTCACATTGTGACAGCCAGTGTTCTTTCTCACAGTAGGGACACGCTATCTTCCACTTCTCTTTTCTCGAGGGGGTGCTGTGACTCTTACTGCTCGGTACTGACTCTGATTGGTGCATGACAGTCACCGATCTTCTTCCATAATTTATTCTCCTGGGTCCCTCTCTGGAGCTTGGCGTGCTCCGCCCGAATGTATCTAGTCGTAAGCTGCTGACTTCTCTCGCCAGGAAGTCGGCTAGATCAAGGAGGGATGGCTCGGGGCCGTTGGGATCCCGGTAATCTCTCTGCCGCCTGAAGCGCTCCTGTCTTGCGGGTGGCAGCTTCTCCAAAATCCTCTCGACGTTAGAGTTGGCGTATAGCTCATGCATGCCCTTCTCCCGTTGCGCTCCCAGCATCCCTACCAGGGACTGCACTTTGATTGACAGGTCGTCTAGTGAGCGATTGTCTGTGGCTGGGGGTAGGCGATCAATATGCCTTATCTCTTGGATTACGTAATCCCATATACGTCCATATCTCTGATCCAGCGCTGCAAGGGCCGCTGTGTATGGGGTCGAAGAGGTAGCATAGGCTAGCGCTATATTGTGCGCTCGCGGTACTTTCAGGTGCTTCAGTAATATTGCATACTTGTGGCGTTCATCAGCGACATCCACCATCATTGTCTCTAAGCACATCCGGAGCTCCGTGTACTGTGCTCGACTCTCATAGGCGAAGTCTGGGAATGACGGTGTGGCATTGTATGACGCCGTGGATGGCTGATACATCGGCGAGCGTTGGGGGAGAGACCTCCTGGGCGAGTCCCCTCTTGCGCCTCGCTGTGGGCTGGTACTGACAGGGTACCACCGCTGGTCCAGGTGCTATTCCTCGGGGCTGGTCGTGCGTCGTGCTCACCCGTGAATAGAGTCGGGGGTCTGTAGCGCAGCGCCGCGGGGGTATAGCCTGGACTGTATGGGACCTCCTGGTCCGGTGGAGTACTGTGCTGTCGTCGGGCTTGGTTCTCCTCCTCTCCCTCTTCTTCCTCTATCAGATCTTCCAGATCCTGTAATCGTTTATTTAGCTTCTCCGCAGTGTATGCCGCTCCTTCCTTGTAGCTGGGTCTCGCTTGGACCGGTCTGTGAAGGGGGTCTGCGGGGGGTATAGGCTCGGTCTGTTGGTCAAGTTCAGGGTTGCTTGCTCGTTGAGGAGACGCTGCCCTTGACTGTTGTCTCGACGAGTTCCTTGAACCCCTGGCGGAGGGAGAGGGTGTTGTCCTTTTGATCAGCTGCTCTATTAGTTGCGCTTGTAGTCTGTCGCGCTCTGCGTCTCTTTGGGCACCGGCAGCGGCGCGCTGGGCGTCGGCCCGGTCTCTTGCCATATTCTCTTCCGTCTGAAGGCGTCTCATCTCCAGGCGTGTGCGCTCTTCTTCGCTCCGTTGCTGCGCTTGGAGGCGTTCTCTTTCAATAGTAAAATGTTCGCGCTCGCTAAGCGCCTGTGCTTGGAGTCGATCGCGTTCGGTAGAGGCTGTCAGGCTGACGAGGAACGCCTGTTGTAGCATCCTCTCCGCTTCGCTGGGGGAAGGCGGTTGTGGAGGTGAGCCGCTCCTGCGTGAGCCGCTCCTGGGGGTACTCGTTGGGGAGTCCTGGAGCTCTATTTCCTCGGCGCTCTCCTCCTCTTCTTCCGTGCAGAGTTCTCTCTCTGTAGGGTTGTCTTCCTCCCGGTGCTGGTCGGGGACTACTTCTTGGGTAGTGGCGGGGGGTAAAGGCATGTCAGCTCCTTCCTGGTCCCCACCGTGAGCTTGGTCAGTTACATTAGGACCTACTAGGGCCTCTGTGGTCGGGGAAACCTGGTCGTTAAGGTCAGACATAATTTTACTTTCTACTTTTACCGCGTTTACCGTTTGTCGAAGGCTAGGTAGTTGACTGACAGTGTAAGCCTCTAAGTACTGAGGTGTCTGTCGTCTGCGCCGCGGGCGTTCTAGGTTAGGAGGATCGTTTCGTGGAGTGTTCATCATAGGCCATTTCGATATTAATAACACTATATTAATATTACACTAGTTACCCTCCGGCTCGAAGGACCAATTGTAACTGAGGGGTACAATTCCCTGACTGTATTGTTAGATATGATATTTAATACCACTACCTCTTGTACTTTAACTTCTGGCCATCCAGTACATGATATAAGTATGATGAACACTTTCCCACCTGATGAAACGAATCCACACAAATGTACCAAATCGAAGGTTTAATATAACAAAAGGTATATACAACGTTCACTTAATTACATTTATGATTTGGTCACTCCACAGAGACAGCCCTCATTGCGGTCACAGAGGCACTTCACTTAGCAAAAGCGAAAGGCCTCTCCTCTGTCCTGATTCTCCTAGATCTATCTGCAGCCTTCGACACAGTCAACCACCAGATCCTCCTTGCGGCCCTCGCAGGAATGGGAGTGGCTGGCTCTGCGCTGACATGGCTGTCATCATACCTCAATGACCGCTCCTACCAAGTGTCATGGAGAGGGACCCTGTCGGCCACCCGCCCCCTGCGGACGGGTGTCCCCCAGGGCTCGGTTTTAGGACCCCTTCTCTTCTCCCTCTACACTAAATCACTGGGTAACATTATCACGTCTCATGGCTTCTCCTACCATTGTTATGCCGACGATACTCAACTCTTCCTCTCCTTCCCTCCCTCAGATATCCACGTCTCTGAGCGGATCTCGGCCTGTCTGTCCGACATCTCAGCCTGGATGACGTCCAACCACCTCAAACTGAACCTAAGCAAAACAGAATTGCTCCACCTGCCGGCCAAATCCTCCCCCCTAACCGACCTTTCAATCACAGTCGAGAATACAGCTGTGACTGCGTCCCCGACCGCCAAGAACCTTGGTGTTGTCCTCGACGACCAGTTGAACTTCTCTGCTCACATCGCAGCGACGACCAGAACCTGCCGATTCCTCCTGAGCAACGTCAGAAGGATACGCCCCTTCCTGACAAAAGAAGCCACCCAACTCCTCGTCCAATCAACAGTCATCTCCCGCCTCGACTACTGCAATGCACTGCTCGCTGGCCTCCCGGCCACTGCCACTAAGCCTCTTCAACTCATTCAGAACGCAGCGGCCCGCCTGATCTCAAACCTACCGAAGTCGGCCCATGTCACCCCACTTCTTAGGGACCTGCACTGGCTCCCCATTGCTGCACGAATCCGCTTCAAGGCCCTCGACCTAGCATACCGTGCGGCAAAGGGAACCGCTCCCGCCTACCTCCGGTCAATGGTCTCTAACTACACACCCTCAAGACCCCTACGCTCTGCATCTTCTGGCCGCCTCAGACCTACTCCTATCCAAGCTCCGGGAGGGTCATCAAAGAGAAGTCGCCTATTCTCAGTCCTTGCCCCGCAATGGTGGAATGAACTACCCACCCCAGTTAGGACAGCCGAATCACGTCCAATCTTTCGCCGTCGACTAAAGACGCACTTCTTCAACCATTATCTGAATAAAAAAAAAAAAAAAAAAAACAATAAAAAAATCTAACCCTAACTAACCGTACTGTCATGCACTTGTCTTAATAAACTAACCTACACTGTAGCACTCAACACTTTGATGAACATTGTTGCTCAGCTGATAGAGTTGTGCCCTTCCTGATGGCTTGTCGTACAGAACTTGTAAGTCGCTTTGGATAAAAGCGTCAGCTAAATGACTAAATGTAAATGTAAAATGATTTGAAATATGAAATATGCACTTTTATGGCAAATGAGTATTCGTAGGTAAATCAACATTGAATGTCCAATCTCTGGTTACGCAGGGAGTAAGTATACAACCTGGAATATTTAGGAAACGATAGCGATGGTACTTAAATGATTATAGCTGGATACACTAAGGGGGGGGGGGGGGTCCCGCTGGTTGTAAGACAGTAGGAGGGGGGGGGGTTAGAGAAGCCGCTGGCGGTATCCCATCTGGCCGACGGTGTCTTGGGAGAATTCAAAGTCTTGAACACGGTGCCCACAGAACCTCGGTCCGCAGACGAATACAGCTGGACCCTCTGTGGACGGTAGCTGCCGGTCCACAACGGAGAGACGTGAGGCGACCTCACTGGTGTAGAGCGCCGTCTCACCTGGAGTCCTCTCCGGGGGGTAGTTCCAACACTCCGCAGTGTTGGCCTTTATCCATGGAATAATCAAAGCACCCAAAGCATAATCCAAGCCGTGGAAGGCTCGCCGTCGTCCGGGTAGAGTAATCCAATATACAGGTCCAGTCGCTCTTGGCCCGGAGCTCCTCGGATGCAAGCACCACTAGGGGTCTGCTCAGCCTGGTTAAGCGTCCAGATATACGACGGTATAGTGCCAAACTATGACTATTCAACTATTAATCTACACAATATCTCAATGCCTATTCTGGGCCAAGTAGGCCTTACTACACCACACGTGCGTCGTGGGGAGGCTTTGCGTCTGTCACTCTGTTGGAGGGTAAAGAACTGGACTAAAAAGAAAGTTCTACTTTACTTGCGCCATATATATATGCGCTATGAACAAATAGTACCATTCGTATTTCGCCCGACATATTCCTGCGCGGAACCGGGGCTTGCCACGACATGTTAGGCGGCACGATTGAACTTGGACCTAGGGGTATGGCAACCTGGCGCCAGGTTCTCGTCCAATGGTAGAATGAAACTATTATGGGCTGTTTAGTAGACTAAAGGGATATTCAGTGCATATTGTACAAGGAATATACAGGGGATATCAAACGATATACAAATACAATTAAATATATATATATAAATAAATATACATATTCGGTTTAATCTGATCCTTCACAACAGATATGTTATGGTTTTCTGAATGATTCCTTTCAATAAATATGACAACAAGAAACCTTGGAATATTGTCTATATTTCAATATTTCAAGTTCAAGTTCAAGTTCAAGTTCTTTAATAGTTGTCATACAGAAGTACAGAATACTTTCATACAAAATGCTTCTTACTGTTACGCTCCAGAGACTGTGCTAGACAAGATAGTATCAAATAACATAATATAGCATGTAATTTAGAAGAAGAAAAATGAGGTCACAGTGTTCGGTATAGACATATGTACAATGTTCTGAGTTACCATATAATATACAATACTATGCAGTGTACTAATGTACAGTACTATCTAGTGCAAAGCAGAAATGGGATGAGGTACAATTTTAGGTACAATTTACAGTAAGGTGTACGAGTTGTAGTGCAATCCTTCATCAATAAATATAAAGTGTGGGGAGTGGGTGCTACAGTGTGTTTGTTTAAAGTGGGTGTGTGCTATAAAGTGTGTGGAGTGGGTGCTACAGTGTGTTTGTTTAAAGTGAGTGTGTGCGTGTGGATGTGTGTGCTATGTGCGTTTGGTGGTTGTTGTTGTGTAGTGTTCATTCATTGTTCGTTTAGCAGCCTGATGGCCTGGGGATAGAAGCTTCTTCTGAGTCTTTCTGTGCTCGCCTTGAGACTCCGGTATCGCTTGCCTGACCGCAGCAGTTCAAAGAGGCAGTTGTTCGGGTGACTGGAGTCTTTAATGATTCTCTTAGCCTTGCCCTTGCAACGCTTGTTGTAAATGTTCTGGAGGGTGGGGAGCCCCCCTCCAATTGTGCATTCGGCTGAACGTGTCACTCTTTGTAGTCTGCTTCGGTCTTGTGCAGTGCTATTCCCAAACCAGGAGGTGATGTTGCCGGTCAAGATGCTCTCTATTGTACATGAGTAGAAGTTCTTAAGGATCTTCTGACTGACTTGGAACTTCCTTAGGCGCCTGAGGAAGTAGAGGCGTTGTCGTGCCTTCTTCACAACACTGTCAATGTGTGTGGTCCATGTCAAGTCCTCGGATATGTAGGCTCCGAGGTATTTAAAGCTGTTGACTCTCTCAACCGGTGCCCCGTCGATGCTGAGGGGGCTGTAGTCCTTGACCCCCGACCTCCTGAAGTCCACAATCATCTCCTTTGTTTTGCTGACGTTCAGGGAGAGGCTGTTTTCCTGGCACCATCCCGCCAGGACCTTGACCTCTTCCAGGTAGGCCCTCTCGTCGTTGGCAGAGATCAGGCCCACCACCACTGTGTCGTCAGCAAATTTGATGATTGTATTGCTACTCCGCTGAGCCACACAGTCGTGTGTGTACAGGGAGTAGAGGAGGGGACTCAGAACACAGCCCTGGGGGGCCCCTATGTTGAGGGTGATGGATGAGGAGGTGCAGTTGCCTGCTCTCACCACCTGGGGTCTGCCAGTCAGGAAGTCCAAGACCCACTGGCAGAGGTCATAGCCCAAGCCCAGGTCCCTGAGCTTGGCTATGAGTATGGAGGGGACTATGGTATTGAATGCCGAGCTGTAGTCGATGAATAGCATTCTCACATAGTTCCCCTGCCTCTTGTCCAGGTGTGATGCTGCTGTGTGCAGCACATGGGCTATGGCGTCCTCCGTGGACCTGTTGGGGCGGTATGCAAATTGCAGGGGGTCCATGTTGATGGGGAGGGAGGAGCAGATGTAGCCCTTTACTAGCTTCTCATTTATTTAATATTGGGTGTAGATCACTGTTTTGTCTGTGAGATTGTGGGCCATGTGGGTTTGGATTGGTACAAAATCAACTATAAATTTACATTCCACAATAATAATAGATGAATACTAGTACGTATATGGAATGTACGCATATAGCCTTCGATAGCTTCAATATGCAGAAGAAAATATTTTACCCCAGAGCACTGAAAATGTGAGTAACCTGCAGCATGGGCCATGTGTTCTCTGTGAATCTGCATTTTCACTCTGCGTCACTAGGTGTCAGTATTGACTGAAAAATATTAAATAGATATATTTATTTCTTAGGACATGGGTATTGGGCTGGCATACAGACAGAGGCCATGACAACTACTACTACAACAACAAAACTACTATTACTATTACAACTATTAATGCTACTACTACTACTACCACCACTGCTACAACAAATACTACTACTACTAGGTCTACTACTACAGATATTACAACTATTAATGCTACTCCTACCACAAATACTACTAGGTCTACTACTACAGACATTATTCTATTAATGCTACTACTGCTACTACTACTACTACAACAACAGATCTTACAACTATTCATGATACTGCTACTACTGCTACAATAAATACTACTACTACAGATATTACAACTATTAATACTGCTACAATACTACTACTACTACTACTACTACTACTACTACTACTACTACTACTACTACTACTACTACTACTACTACTACTACTACTACTACTACTACTACTACTACTACTACTACTACTACTACAGCAGCTCTGCCCACTGAGCAGCACCAGACCATCTCAACTCCATCTTTGTACTTTGGCATATCTAGCTGAATATCTTGTTAGACCAGCTTTTAGTAAGTAATGAATGATTGATGTGTGTTTATAGTGGTAAATACCCAGCCCCCATCCACAAGCACACACACGTCTAATGAGGGTACATCTAAACTTAGAGTACTTTTGCTATGCAGATTCTGTAGAGGACTTTATTGGAGGATGTTTTAGTTGATTTGGCATAATTTATTTATCATAAAGACCATCCAACACACATTGTACACACTGCTCAGGACTGACTGTATGTACCCATGGGAGCTAAACAGACAACTTACTGGAATGTACTTTTTTGAGTGTTGCTACTCTCATACTTTTGCTTATGTTGTACCCCAGAAAAAGCTAACGTGATTCCAAGTTTCAAGTTTCTTTAATAGTTGTCATACAGAAGTATAGAATACTTTCATACAAAATGCTTCTTACTGTTACGCTCCAGAGACTGTGCTAGACAAGATAGTATCAAATAACATAGTATAGCATGTAATTTAGAAGAAGAAAATGAGGTCACAGTGTTCGGTATAGACATATGTACAGTGTTCTGAGTTACCATATAATATACAATACTATGCAGTGTACTAATGTACAGTACTATATAGTGCAAAGCAGAAATGGGATGAGGTACAATTTAGGTACAATTTACAGTAAGGTGTACGAGTTGTAGTGCAATCCTTCATCAATAAATATAAAGTGTGGGGAGTGGGTGCTACAGTGTGTTTGTTTAAAGTGGGTATGTGCTATAAAGTGTGTGGAGTGGGTGCTACAGTGTGTTTGTTTAAAGTGAGTGTGTGCGTGTGGATGTGTGTGCTATGTGTGTTTGGTGGTTGTTGTTGTGTAGTGTTCATTGTTCGTTTAGCAGCCTGATGGCCTGGGGATAGAAGCTTCTTCTGAGTCTTTCTGTGCTCGCCTTGAGACTCCGGTATCGCTTGCCTGACCGCAGCAGTTCAAAAGAGGCAGTTGTTCGGGTGGCTGGAATCTTTAATGATTCTCTTAGCCTTGCCCTTGCAACGCTTGTTGTAAATGTTCTGGAGGGTGGGGAGCCCCCCTCCAATTGTGCGTTCGGCTGAACGTGTCACTCTTTGTAGTCTGCTTCGGTCTTGTGCAGTGCTATTCCCAAACCAGGAGGTGATGTTGCCGGTCAAGATGCTCTCTATTGTACATGAGTAGAAGTTCTTAAGGATCTTCTGACTGACTTGGAACTTCCTTAGGCGCCTGAGGAAGTAGAGGCGTTGTTGTGCCTTCTTCACAACACTGTCAATGTGTGTGGTCCATGTCAAGTCCTCGGATATGTAGGCTCCGAGGTACTTAAAGCTGTTGACTCTCTCAACCGGTGCCCCGTCGATGCTGAGGGGGCTGTAGTCCTTGACCCCCGACCTCCTGAAGTCCACAATCATCTCCTTTGTTTTGCTGACGTTCAGGGAGAGGCTGTTTTCCTGGCACCATCCCGCCAGGACCTTGACCTCTTCCAGGTAGGCCCTCTCGTCGTTGGCAGAGATCAGGCCCACCACCACTGTGTCGTCAGCAAATTTGATGATTGTATTGCTACTCCGCTGAGCCACACAGTCGTGTGTGTACAGGGAGTAGAGGAGGGGACTCAGAACACAGCCCTGGGGGGCCCCTATGTTGAGGGTGATGGATGAGGAGGTGCAGTTGCCTGCTCTCACCACCTGGGGTCTGCCAGTCAGGAAGTCCAAGACCCACTGGCAGAGGTCATAGTTCAAGCCCAGGTCCCTGAGCTTGGCTATGAGTATGGAGGGGACTATGGTATTGAATGCCGAGCTGTAGTCGATGAATAGCATTCTCACATAGTTCCCCTGCCTCTTGTCCAGGTGTGATGCTGCTGTGTGCAGCACATGGGCTATGGCGTCCTCCGTGGACCTGTTGGGGCGGTATGCAAATTGCAGGGGGTCCATGTTGATGGGGAGGGAGGAGCAGATGTAGCCCTTTACCAGTGGTGTTTCCTCATGATTACAACCAAGGAAACTATAAAAGAAGGAAGGGTCATTACGTCAGAATACCAGCATCCTATGCTCTGCTTGGTGCCATACTTTGGTGCCAGTTCTATTGAAGCCTATATTAAAATTGTAAATATACATGGGGAAATATACATCAAACAATAAAGCAAACGTTAGCTAGTTAACAATGCGACAAATTACATATGATTCTGATAACCTGTTTAAATGATGGTCATAAACTACGGTTATCCTATAACCCTAGTTATATGATTACTGGCAAAGCGTCTAGGGTTATAGGATAACCTTCGTTATATTTCATACTGGCTCCACGTCTTGCTTTGCCTAATGGACTAATGGGCGGTGCAAGGCGCCTAGCCCTGATAAATGTACCCCCTGAGGTCCCCTTTACGACCATCAAAAAGCGGGGAGGGTCCTGGCCCCCACACTCGTCCTTACGAGGAGCGGAGGGATAGAACTCCGGCCATGCGTAATGGGGCGCAATTACCCCAAAAACGCACAATGTGAGTAGACCGTGCGAAGACCCGCTGTCTACCTCACCATGCATCCCGCCAGTTACCTAGCAACAGGATGCAGAAGAGGTTCCAGCCCTACGGACCGCACAAGAGACATGGCTCTCAGCCAGGTCCACGAGATAGAACCCGACGAAGCTGCAGCATACGTGTCCTCCACAGGCGTTGTTTGTGACATAGCCTCCCCTCCGTCAGGGCCACCGTGCTTACATTCTAACGAACCGTTGACTGGTAGCCCCAAGGTCTGGTAGCCCCAAAGTTTTAAGACATGTCGTCAGCGCACAGAATAGGGAAAAAAATGGGTGGAGGCTGTCTACCACCTCACTTGTGTGAGGAGGGGTTCAATACCTAACTATTCCAAATTCAACCTCTCAGCGACTGGGCCGCCAGATACTGTTTAGGCCAGGCGGTCGAAAACACCGCTCTGTGTGCCGAGAGAGGGCTCCTGGACCATGGGCATAGACCCTGGCGGAGCCCCTAGGCATTGAATTGGAATGGGGAACCAAAAGGCCGATCCGGTCCGACACAACCAGGATGGGTACAGAGTCCCTGACGTAGCCACACCACTTTATAACTGGCATACCAGGTGGGGGGGGGGGGGGGGGGACATCTGGCATGCCGTGTGCCCACAGGCATACGAGGAGACATCCACTCCCCGAGGACGGTTGCTCCCACCATGACCCAGGCTGACAGATTCCTTAGCAAGAGCAGAGCTTGACTGTCACCTGGCGGACACTAGGTTAGGCCAATCCGGTCCGGCTCAACCAGGATGAGTCTTGTGTCCCCAGTGTAATCGCCCCACTTTAAAACTGGCGTACCAGGTGGGGGGGGGTTGCTCATTTGACCGTAAGCCACAGGGGGTGCTAGAGGGACTAACTTCTCAAAAGCAGCTGAAGCATTGGCCCGAAACCCCAGTCCCCGTTAGGGGGGGGGGGGGGTCGGCGAAGACTATCACGTGAGACGTGACACTGCCCACGGGTCCAGTGGCCAAGACCCCACATCGCTGATATGGGTTCTCGTCCTCCACAGGGGCTATTCCCCTTTTGAAAAAAACACCTGTATTTTCCCCATCAACACGGAGGACGAGCTGAGCACTGAGTGGGCAGACGTCATCCTCTTTAGCAGGCGGGCCGTTTATTAGCATGATATGTTAATACTTTCTCTGACGCTAAAAGTGATGTCAGGTCATCCTGACAGGGAGGGACCCACACATACGTACGTCATCACGCCAACGCGTGCGGGGATACCCTCTCAGTGACGAGCACACCTGGAGAGGCTTCGCTTGTCAGGTTTTGTCTTGATACAAGAAAGAAACCTTTTAGAGGTTCTTTTACCGTTCACAGCCTCATGTAAACACACATACGATTAGTTTCTGGGAGCCTGAGAAGCAGTGTTAGCCCCGTGTCATTTTAAGTGAAAACATATGTAACGCGTATGCTTTTTATTGCTTGAAACTGAACACGGAACCAACCACCATTTGTGGGCTCTGAGCAATGTTGTTTAAAAATTTACCACACAAGAGCCACTGCGACTCAATTTTACAAGACATAAATTGTCGCCCGCTTACATTTCTTATCAGAAAAAGTAACCCGGCACACCTGTCGTTTTGTTTCGGGCACACATTTAACACATTTAGGAGTGAAATAACTGCACTTTTGTTAAACCAAAAAATGACATTCATACATAGAGCGGTCTTTTTTTAATTGAAACGACGGGGGGAGCACAAGTGTTCAGCCCGGTCCCTCAGCCTTCACCTCCTGCCTCCCCGTGATGTGTGCCCTTGTTTGCACTGAGGGGCAGAAGCTCTGGTGCCACGGGTCGGGGGTCATACAGCAGCTGCTGGCGGAACCACACCTTCCCATCCAACAGCAGGGTAGGGAGAGGCGTGGGGCTCGCCGTGGAAGCGGAGAGTGTTGCTGGGCCCATCCCTGGACGTGCTGTGCGACGCCTCGCGGAAAGAGCAGTGGGGTGCGTTGTGGGAAGCACGCGGGCCATGGCCTTGTGACGCTTCGCGTTGGGTCGCTCCCTGCTCTCCGGCCTGGAGAAGTGGCGACCCAGGAGCAACCGCTGCTCCTCCATCTCCTTACAGGCCACCGACACCTCTTCGATGGACGAGCCGAAGAGTCAGTCCTCGGAGAGGGGGGCCAGGAGGAGAGGCAGCTTTCTCCGGTCCTCCAGCATAGACTGCTCCAGCCATAGGTGCCTGTGGATTAACGTTGTTAATGCCATCAACTTGCCTGCGGCTATGCCCTGCAGCTGCGTGAGGTGCAGGATAGCCCCTGTGGCCTGGGCAAAGATCTCGCTGTGGTCCGGACCCAATGGCTCTCCGCTCGTCACCAGCGTAGATGAGAATTCCGCCAGCTGGGCGATGTTAGTCGGGGCGGCCAGGCTCTGGGTAGTGGCGATGTAAGCCTTGTCGGCCCATTCAGCCATCTGCCGAGCCGATTTGCCTTTCAGCATCGGCTTTTGCCTCGGGTGCCACATCATCTCCGGGCAGAGGACAGATGCCAGCGGCTTATCCAGCCGTGGCACACCAGTCCTCAAACCCTGGACCCGGCCCGTAAAGGGCAGGTGTGACCTAGTCAGGCCCTTGATGTGCAACACAACCTGGCCTCTGGTGACATAGGCATCAATGGGTGGGAAGCCCAGGCACAGCATGTCTGACTTGCCACGTGGGTCCTCCCTGAAACGAGGCGCTACTCACCAATAATCCCCCAATTGGTGAGCGGGGTCATTTGGGCGAGCCGGACATGCTCGGAGAAAATGTCCGGATTTCCCACAGTAGAGACACAGTCGGTCTCCAGAGAGACGTGAGACCGGCCAATCTGCATCGGCTCCTCTCCCGACGTGGACGTGGATGGGGCTGGAGGGAGCATGGGAAATCAAGGGGGTTGACCCAAGTGGGTGGTCGTTGACCCAGGAGAAGTGGGCGCTCGGCTGGGGACCGAGCGGAGGGATCCAGAAGCGCGATGATTTCGCTCTTGGCGGCGCTCCCGGAGTCGCTCATCCATCTGCAGGGCCAGGGTAATCAGATCGTAGAGTGACTGTGGACGATCTCTGACGATTACATCTTTGACCGCCTCACACAGTTCTTTCCTGTAGGTGCGGCGGAGTGCTACGTCCCCCCACCCACTGTTCGCGGCGAAGACCCAAAACTCCAGGGTGTAGTCAGCCTGACACCCTGCTGGAGAACTAGCAGCTTACTAGCCGCGTCTTCGCCGTCAGTGGGGTGGTCGAACTCAAAACAAAATTCTTGGCAAAAAGCGGAATAATCACTGGCAAAACTCGGGTCCCGACTGACAACGGCTATAGCCCAACTAAGGGCTTTGTCGACTAGAAGAGACATGATAAACGCGATCTTAACCTCCCCAGTAAGGTATTTGGATGGCTGAAATCTAAACAAAAGCTGTGAAAATCCCCCACCAAGGCCCTAGGACTAGGTGTTACGAGGCTGGGCTTGGGTCGGGAGGGAACTGGCCCAGGGGGAGCAGGGACAGCGGGGGGAGCGTCAGGGGGAACAGGGACCGAATCTCCACCGGTGAACGCCTCCAGTCTTTGCTGGATGGAGGTAACAACAGTCAATAGAGAGCTTGTTTTGGGAAGTGAGCGCAGCAGTGGTGACGCGAGATGAGCTCTGGAGCTCGGCGATGTGTCCTTGGACCGTGGGGAAAGCCTTGGTCAGCTCAGTCTGAAGGGAAGCTAGTTGGGTGGGATGATCACTCTCTAGCTTTTCTACAGAGGGGTAAATTTGTTCCTTATATCCTGAAGAGGATGTCTGACCGGCCGTCTGCCCCGGTGTACCGCCTTGACTCATTTTGGCTTGTTCGTTCTGTTACGATTGAACCAAGTGGTCAAGTGTGGCAGTACCCCGGAACAGACAGACACAGGAAACAGATGATAAATAAACCAGATTTAATAGATATAATATATACAACAGGGAAAACAGGGGAATTAATGATGCAATCCTGGTGGGAGTCACAACATTACTGTTACATCTGCACTCTGGTTGGATGCCAAACTTCTTTTCATTGTACTGTAGGCCTACTTGTGCTGTATAATGACCATACATTTCAATCTAATTACACCTACATGTATATCTGAATATAACCTAAAACAAAGCTCACTACAATTACATTTTCTTTTAACAATACATAACCTATTTCTGCCAAAATGTCATATCCACAGTCCCCAGTCAAATGCTTTGAAATGCAACAAATACATGTAATACGGTTGTACTTGTTAAGCAATTTAATTGCCAATAATGTCTGTGCTGAAAAGGGCGCCATACAGAAGATTACTTGACATTCTAGGGAACGTGTGGTGTGTGTGGGTATTAGGGAGTAGCATTTGACAGAATGACCTCGATCATCAGTGAGCATTTATGAGAACAGCAGGATTGTTTGTACGGTGATTGATTGAATGAAAATTTTATTAACAGATTGCAGAATGGGTACAATACAGTACGGCTCAATACACACAATAGACCTGTCTCAAACCCTGCCCCTTTTCTTGATCCTCCAATCACAGCTGTCGCTTACCTCTGACTTCCTCGTACAAACTTTGTACAAACTTTGTTTGTACGAGGAAGTCAGAGGTAAGCGACAGCTGTGATTGGAGGATCAAGAAAAGAGGGCAGGGTTTTGAGACAGGTCCATTGTTAAGGGGATGCAGACCAGAGAACGACTTTCGTCTTGTTTACATCAGGGTCCCCCATTTTCAATTCATAATGAATTGTAAGTAAGGGTGCAACTTGCTCCGTGCAATCCATTCTTTGTGGATCTAGTGTGTTCACAATGACATCCTGGTGTGACATCATCAACTACGGCAACTTAGGACGCTCAAACTCAAACCTATTACATCACGCTCTCTCGCTCTCTCTCTACGTTGTCAAACATGTACACTAAAGTTAAGTTATGTTGGAGTTTTATTGAGTTTGAGTTGTTTGTTTGTTATTTTCACTTTGTGCCGCTTGATTTTATTGTATTTCATGAACAGTGTTTTTCAGAGATGGAAGTAACTTGAGAAAAGGTTTAGCATTTTTCTATTGCAGTTTTGCACAATATTCGATATTATGAAAAACGAATATTCGAATAGCACTTTTGCTAGAAAGTCCCATCCCTAATATATGGTATGGATTACTTACTGTTATTACTATCTGTGGTAGCTCTCCACCTACACACATAGTTTTTGTTGTTGTTGCTGTGCTGTCCATTGAGCAATGAGCATGCACCTTCATGTGATAGGCACATTAACTGTACGTCAAACTCCCCAAACAAACAAGCACACCATTGATTTAATTGCCATATAAATCACATACAAAGATCTAACTATTACTCCTCTCTGAACATGAATATAAAACAAAAAGGTGATCTATTAACTGTGTAAACCTTATGCAATATTCATCATTGATATTTGGATACTTGAAATCTGTATGAACTAAGTAGTTAGTATCAAATTAAATAAGATGGAACCACTCCATGCATTAATTGAATAAACAACAATTTTCTCATTACCAGTATGGTATTGTTTAAATTGTACAGCTTTTTGCACATCTTTGTCAGGGAATTCCAACAATTCTGGACCTGAATGTACCAGTTAATTGTAATCATCTCTCTCTCCTTATGTCTAGTCAAGCCAGGTTGTGGAGGAGAGAGACAGGGAGGAACAGGCTGTAGACTACTTTGCCCACCCTGAGCCTGCTATGATGCAGATGTTTTTACATCACCACCCAAAACTGGTCCACTTGTCCATGGCACTTACTACCCAGCTTTGTAGTGGTTTGGGGGAATAGTACAGTAGGTACGCATATTTATATATATGTTTATATAGTCAAACATATCTGATTATGGCTTTTAAATGGAAATTCCTAAATAAAGCCTATAGAAAGATACATAGTCACAAAACGGACACTGAATAGAACATGTGTGGTATTTGATTTATTTATCGAATACAAAACGAATTAACAACATAACTGCAAATTAATACCATTCAGAACGGAACCGTGCAGCAGAAATGGAGTCTGCCAGTAGAAGTCAATTAAATCACAACATTCATTAATGTCGCTGAGATGACGAGGAAAACAATGGAGCATTTGTTTTACAGACATTTAAAAGCAGCGGCTGTAATCAAAACCATGCAATTACATAAGCCATCTTAAAGACACCATGATTGACAAAACCTACTCATATCAACTGCAGGTAGAAAGAGAGGAGGGGAAGAGAGAGAGATAGAGAGAAAGAGAGAGAGGGCATCTTCCTCTAAAATACACAAGCTATAGTAATTTCATAGCAATGTAATCACAGAACATGTTTTCTTCTTTTTTTCTCTTCTTTTTTTTTTTTAAGTGAGAGTACCATTTCGATAGCTCTTTTAATATACATATTTACAAGAAAAACACAACAATCTTACTTTTGTAAAAACCCTTCGGTATATTCAACTGATACGGTGACTGATAAGAATCTGTCGATCCAAAATCCAAACCACACAAATAGATACATCAAATCACCAAGCTGCAGTTTTCAAATAGATATATCAAATCACCAAGCTGCAGTTTTCAAATAGATATATCAAATCATCAAGCTGCAGTTTTCAAATAGATATATCAAATCACCAAGCTGCAGTTTTCAAATAGATATATCAAATCATCAAGCTGCAGTTTTCAAATAGATATATCAAATCACCAAGCTGCAGTTTTCAAATAGATATAACAAATCACCAAGCTGCAGTTTTCAAAGGGATGGGTTGGGTGAGAGAGAAAGTGCGAAACGCATACAGTTAACTCTTGATGCATAAAGTTTGCATGCGCTGATTGAATCTGCACGTATCTAGGCAACAGACCCTGAGATATCAGCTGAGGGTGAAGGGCGGGGGGGGGGGGGGGGGGCAGCAGGAGACACTTGCAGTTGCAGGGATATTATATATACACGCTACGCCTGACCTGTCTGTTGTAATGCAGACCTCCCTGTTGAGCTTACTGCAATGATATAATATAATATAGACCTTAATGGGGAGGTCTATATTAGTCCGATCAGGTGTAGTGTGTGTATTACTGCAAACGTTTCTTCTCCTACCGTTACTGCTTATGTGTGGTGCTGCCTGACCGGTTCTGAGGAGGAGAGGAGGAGGAAGAGGAGGAGGAGGAGGAGGAGGAGGAGGCTTGACCTGCTTTTTGTCAAGATTCTCATCGCTGTATTATACCGTTAGTTCATCCTCTCATTTAGTGATGAAGTCAGACTGCCATGCCTGTACCTGTAAAGGTAATTTAAGAGCAGTTGTTTCTACTGTAACATCGGCTAGTCTGCAGAGAGAGAGGGGGGGGGGGGTGCTAGGACCACCAGGACAGTGAAAACGATCATTCACTTCAGCCGGCCAAGGGGGACATACAGTAGTTGTTGTACTGGGCAGGCGTCCTCTGTTGACTTGCACGTGTAGAGGTACTCCAGGACCTCGGGTCTCCGCCAGGACACAGGCCCTGTCCCTCATTCAGGTTGGGGGCTGGAGCCCCAGGAGAAGATGCTGGGCAGCCGGAAACCTGAGTCCCTGCGGCCCGGATCCGGCAGCGTCAGGGTCTCCGGAGCCGACTTCTTCCTGGGCCGGTCCTTCGGCACGGACAGGAACTCCGGGGCCTCGCTGGAGAAGGGGGTGGAGGGGGCGCTGCTGGCCCCGCTGCATGTGCTGGATGGCAGGGGGGTCTCAGTGATGGATATGGCTGGGGGGAAGGGGCCAATCTTGAGGTTAGTGGCTTCCTGGGTGGTTCGCTCATACTCTCGCACCTCCTCCATGGTCATGTCTGTGGCGTGGTAAGATAAGATAAGACATGGTAAGATCAGATCAGACAAGACAAGACAAGACAAGACAAGACAAGACAAGACAAGACAAGACAAGACAAGACAAAACAAGACAAGACAAGACAAGACAAGACAAGACAAGACAAGACAAGACAAGACAAGACAAGACAAGACAAGACAAGACAAGACAAGATAAGATAAGATAAGATAAGATAAGATAAGATAAGATAAGATAATATATGGTAAAGTGAGGTAAGGCGAATTTGGGTTATCTAACTTAGAGAGGTGTGAATCCCTGACTGGGAATGCCAGGAAATTCCCTGTGGAGGTAATGTAATATGAGGGAATTTTACAAAGGTCATTTTACAGGAACAAATATTTTACAACTGGTTTCACACATGTCACTGCATTAGATGGTTATCAGTCATTTTATGCCACTTTGTCCACAACCAGGACAATTGTAGTGGAAACCTACGGAAGCGCATTGCTGCCACACCAGAAACAGAAAAAAGATATCCGTATCACGTTATAACGTGATAACTTCTTGTTTTAACATAAAAGTTTCACGTTATAACGTGATAACTTCTTGTTTTAACATAAAAGTTTCATGTTATAACGTGATAACTTCTTGTTTTAACATAAAACGTTTCACGTTATGACGTGATAACTTGTTGTTTTAACATAAAACGTTTCACGTTATAACGTGAAAATCATGTTTGAATAAGGAAACGATGTGCGCCGTCTGCGAGACCGGAACATTTAGGAATTATGGCTCGTGTACATGATTTGATTAAATTCTACTTCATGCTTGGGTTGAGACATGGCGAAATTATGCTATTATTGAGCACGGTGGATGATATTGTGATGAGTATGCGTACACTAGAAGGGTGTTAAAATGCATGGGGCTGTACAGAAGGAAGAATGAATCTGGCTCTGGGATAGAAATGTCCGACGCACATTATTACATATATATTCTCTGCTTCGAAGTGGTTATGCTCTGGCCCTCTTTCGAAGTGGGTTATGCTTAGAGTTTGGAATCATAAATATGTATTCTAGGAGAATATATATGTAATGTGCGAACAATCTTGTGTGTACAAGGCAGACATTTCTATCCCAGAGCCCGTCGGAGCTAAACCAATCAGAGAGGGTCTTTGCTGTACGCGGGCTAGCCAATCAGAGAGCGTCTTCACAAACTACGGCTACGAAAAAAATAATTCCTTATTCAAACATGATTTTCACGTTATAACGTGAAACGTTTTATGTTAAAACAAGAAGTTATCACGTTATAACGTGAAACGTTTTATGTTAAAACAAGAAGTTATCACGTTATAACGTGAAACGTTTTATGTTAAAACAAGAAGTTATCACGTTATAACGTGATACGGATATTTTTTTTCTGTTTCTGGTGTGGCAGCAATACGCTTCCGTAGAAACCAGACTGTATCCCTTTAGAAGACTGAAATCTGACTGAAGTAATCAGGGCCATGTGGGTGGAGTAATAACAATTCGTTCTAATTAAAGATCTACATGGTTTATATTGGCAGAATGATCCATAGCTTCAGACAAAATATAAGACAGCTAATCCACTTATTGATCCACATGAAAATGGGCATTCTATCCTATGGTTTTCAGTATTGTCTTTACTATACATTTAAAAAGAAATCTTTTACAAGTGTTTTTATGCATTTATTTTTTATTATATATTTTTTTACAATGTGCTTATGAGTTTTTTTGCGTTGCGTTTGTAACATGTGTGTAAAAAGGCCACTTCACATGTGTATTTAAAGAGCTGATCAACTAACAGATCCTAACCCTAGATCTTTTCTGTGAATGAGCTCACGTTGTACTTATTTCACATACATTTTCCAGTGGAGTTATATATCAATGAACTACTGTAGAACAATTTGTCTACTTGTTTCCTAGTTAGCTGGTCAATAGCTGCCACGTATCCCTCATCAGAAGTCTCATCTCCGTTCCTCCAATGTCAAACTCCTTACACTGCATCAGTATGACAGCGAATGTATAATTATTTTAAAATCTGTGAATTTGTATTGGCGACATGATCTCCTCTGTAATGAGCTAGATACGCCCTGGTATTAAGTTCTTCAACAGAGCGAACAAGAGCTGCACAGCTGCACTGAACAGACACAATCAAGGGGGCTTCCTGCTGTGCAGACAAATCCAAACTTCAAAATCAGGACTGAACGAAGGTTATCCTATAACCCTATTTATATGAGTAATGGTGAGCGCTCTGCTCTATTGGAACGTTCCCCATCACATACTGTGAATTTGAAAACTTTCAGCCACAATGCACCTACACCTGTCTGGCCACGCCCACATCCCCCCATGAATATAAGCAAGGGGTGTGACCGTACTCCTGCTCTTCCCTAGCCTTTCACCGTTAAAACGGAAGACCAACAGTATTGTGTCATGTTGTGCTGTATTATGTATCCATTTGTACCGTAAATCCTCTAATAGTGGAGGGTACTCGATTAAAGGACGGGCCTCTTATAATGGCAGAGGGTTTGATGCATGCAGACAAATAAAGGCCGGTCTCCAATATAAGGTCGCAAAAAAAAGTATTTATTTTATTTTCCGTGCCGTGATATAGAATGAGATAAACTCTTGCCAATGCAAATCAAGTGCTGCCTCCCGCTACACCGACTACCGTAACGTTACATTAACGTTTCCCTCTGGTTGGCGTTAGCTTTAGCGCTAGCTAACGTTGTCATAATATCTAGATCTGTGGTGTCAGCTGGATGACGTTGACTTCGTTTGCAAACGTTAACGTTCGCTATCTATATGGCGTTGGCAGGCGAGGCTGGCGTTGTCCAGTGACACATTACAGATCATGATGCTATGATAGCGTTAGCTAAAGCTACTGCATGTTATCATCAACTCGATTCGACTGAGGAAGTCGAGAAGGTAGGTACCACACGCTAAATCGTCCCCGGACCCCGCAACCTAGTATAGACAGTTCCAACTTCAGTGTGTGAATTACGTTAATCCCACAATTAGCACTCAAACAGCACTCAATATTTAAATACTAATGCTAGTCTAAATAAATGTAGACAGACAATGTACGTATTAAAAAAAAATTAAAAAAAATAATAATAATAATAATACAATAAAAGTCTGAAAATGAAGGGATTATGTCCATGAGTGTAATTTTTTTAAATTAAGGCCTGCCTCTTATATAAGCCTCTCTCTAATAAAGGCCTGGTGCTCTTTGCAGCTGAGGTAAATAGAAGACCCGTCCTATATTTGAGGATTTACGGTATCTATGTTCCAGTTTCATGTATTGTAGAGCTATTACACTCTGTACCGATCAAGAATACCACCAACCTGGTTGTGTGGCAATAAAGGAATCTCATATCTCTCTGTCCTCAGTGAGTGAGAGCAGAGCGCTCGCCATTACTCATAAAACTAGGGTTATAGGATAACCTTCGTTATATAGCGTAATGGCTTACGCTCTGCTCTATTGGAACACAAGAGCGGAGCAGAGCGGAGAGCCCGACAAATGTACCCACTGAGGTTCCCTACAACAGAATCAGAATACCGGGGAGGGGTGGGGGGGGGGGGGACAGGACACCAACTGTGCGAAAGAGGGGACAACACCCAACAAATGCACAGGGTGAGCAGTCCGCGGGACAGAAGGGCCCGCGACTACCCGACCGCGTGCCCTGCACGCTACCAGGGAACGTACGTGAAAACAAAAGCCTGCGTCACTGCTCCCACACCTCGTGGGGTCGGGGTCGTCAGACCCCGACGCTACCCGCGAGGTATTCCGAGGGGTCGGGATTAAAAAAAACCCGACCCCACGGGTGAAGCCGTAGCAGCGGGGCGCGAAGGAGGTCCCAGCCCCAGGCCACACAAGGCGGACTTACCGCAGAGTCCGGGGGCCAGGACCCCCAGAAAAGAGGCCTGGTGAGGTCAACGAGGCAGTGGCATCGAGACCTCTCCAGGTGTTCACTGGTGACACCACCCAAGGACCCCAAGGACCCCGACTTTGCCAGTAAACTGACCTCGCCACGAACCCTGATCCCGCCAATTTATTAATCCTGCGGGGTCGGGTTCAGAGAAAGAGTTTGACACAATTGGCAGACGTCATAAAGAATGCGGGGGCATACTCTCGGGGAGCCAGGGTCAAACCTGGGCTCTACCAGAGTCGACTCCGCTACCGGCATATCGGGAAGACAACCATCCCAACAGAAAAGGGTTGCTCCCTTAACCCATTTAAAAAACCGGGAAACACAACTGCGCATATACACAGGCTATACAATGCAGTTTAAGGCGTTTCAGGCTTAAAAAAGGGTTAACCCAGGCCAACAGGTAACGAGGGCAAGGCCCGACCTGTGCCTGGAGGACCGAGAACTACACAGGGGCGCATAGAGGAGCTGACTGATAATAAGCAGCCCCCCCTGACGCCCCCCCCCCCCCCCCCCCCATCCACCGGTCGAGCGGGGAGGGAGGGGTGAAATTAATGGAGAAAGGTCAAAACCCACTTAACAGTTTTGCAGAAAGGGTACAACATAGTATGGACCAACGCACACAACTGTTAAGGGGATGTAGATCCTCTTTAGAGGGTCCCCCATTTTCAACTCGTAGTGGCATTTCTATGACACACAACATTCATGACATCAACCCCCGTGGCGTCCGGCCCGCCCTGGCATCAGGGCTCTTCGGGTTAATCAGAATGTATCTGTGACCCGGCGGGCACCGGGTTAAACTGATCCGGTCCGGCGTGACCATGATGAGTCCTGGGGGTTAGGTACACGTTTCAATCAAAAAACATCACAGGGGGCGCCACCAAGACGGTCTGCACGTGAACGCACAGCTCCCGGTGGCCCACCTAACGGGCGTGAAACCCCCCCCCCCCCGATGTTTGATCTACCCCGGCATTTCCCCCCCGGAGATGCACGCAAGCCCTCAAGCTAGCCTAGTGAGCTGGCGCTCGGTAGAGATAACAAAAAAACGTCCCGGCCGACCGCATAAAAAACGCTGTTTATTTGAATGCTGATTCAAATAAACACCTGAAAAACACGCCCGGGCCAGCGCTGATACCGGTCCCGTAAGACCAATCGCTGATATGAACAGCGTGTAGGCTCGTAAAACCTGAGAACGGTGGTAGCGAATTCTAACAAGAAAGAGCCCCTACAACGTTTCTCCCCCCTGCCTGGGAAGACCAGGAGGGAACCGGTCTCGAAAAAGGACACTGACACAGGGTTTTATATACAGAGCCTGGGAAAAACCCCGCTCTTTATTTATGAGGGGAAGAGACCGGGTTCATCCCAGAGCGATCTCGACGTGAGTGAATAAATTAATGACATTTTTATTTAACAGATTGTAGAATGGGCACAGCACAGCCCAATACACACAACCGTCAAGAGGATGCAGATCAGAAAAGACGTTAGTCTTGACTGTATCAGGTTCCCCCATTTTCTATTTCATACGGCCTGCCATGCAGACCTCAAACTCACGGATATATCTCTTGGGCCAATAAGAAAACGCGAAAGCCTGTGACGTTTTCAATGGCCAGGGAACCCCCAGTCCCACCCACTAAGGTCGGTGTGGGAATGGGGAATCCCCCCTTTTTCTGCCTCGCCAACAGAGATTGAATCTCGTCGGCCAGGGGTGTCGTTGCCGCGGACTCTGATAGCAGTCTGTTTCAGAACCCAAAAAACGGAGGACGAGGGCGTGCAAATTGCCACACGAGCCCTGCTCTCAACGTTCCCTCCATCCACACCGACATGTGGTACTGCTGTAGCCACGTGGTAAGAATCACAAAGCGGCCTCGTAGCCAACTGGCGCTGGCCTGCTAAGAATCGTAGATAGGTCACCCCGGTCCCTCCCGCTGTGCTTTGCGAACCCTGGCTTCGCCGACGAGGTTAGTATTCCTAGGTCCAAAGTAAAACCCACAGGCGACTGTACTTTTGCAGTCACTGCCGCTAGACTCTGGAACCACCCATCCCTAAATATCAGATCATCAGTCATTTGCAATAAAAATTTTTTTATTACTAATTTGTTATAGGGTGCTAGTGTTTTTGTAAAATGTGTATTTGATATTGCACAATTGCTCTTTTCCACTAGTTATTTTTATTATCTTTTTTATAATACTTAAAAAAAACTAAAAACATAACCTAACAACATTACAAAAGAAAAACAGTATATCTGTTCTACATGTGTGTATTATTGTGACAGATCACGGACAGCAGAACATCTAACAGACTGCAACTGCTACAATGATTTGAAAGGAAAGGAAATCACCAACACTATTCACGTGGTGTCAGTTTGTGTGTTAATGAGTATTAAAGAAGTCATTCATGCTAGTAAGGACTAGAACTTCCTCTCAGGGGGAGGCCTCTGTCCATTCTTCAACTGTGAGCACACTCTTGATTCAGTTAAATCAAAGCACACTCTTGATTCAGTCAAATCAAAGCACACTCTTGATTTGGTCAAATCAAAGCACACTCTTTATTCGGTCAAATGAAAGCACACTCTTGATTCAGTCAAATCAAAGCACACTCTTGATTCAGTCAAATCAAAGCACACTCTTGATTCTGTCAAATCAAAGCACACTCTTGATTCGGGCAAATCAAAGCACACTCTTTATTCGGTCAAATGAAAGCACACTCTTGATTTGGTCAAATCAAAGCACACTCTTGATTCAGTCAAATCAAAGCACACTCTTGATTCGGTCAAATCAAAGCACACTCTCAATTCAGTGGAAGGGCAGTATTTCTGACAGAGGAGGGAGTTTAACAGACTGCTCCAACCTTTCTGAGGTTTTGTTGGGATGAACTTTGAACTTTGGTTGTCCTCAGGACACTGTCCACGGGGAGTACAAGGACACATGATGCCATTGAAATGATATATTAACTCTTCACTACTCTGACATGGGCTTCAGCAGTAATTTCTCCAAAACATGCTCTTTGGCTGTATGCTATAGCAGCATATCAGCCAGTAGCAGCATACGAAATAAGAAATATCCAGTCAAACTAAGTTGGAAAAGTTAATATTTTCTTATTGGTCCCTAGTATGCAGGACCGGAAATTAGCTGGTTGAGATATTGCTTTGTGTCTTGAAAATGCTTTTGTTGTTGTTTATCTTCACAGTAGACCGGGGAATATTTTCTGTCATGGCAGAGTGTTTACAGTACATTGTGTTTGCAGTGCTGAGCACCCATTTAACAAGCTCTCCGACTGCAGATGGTAAACCGATTATTGCCTTAATACAACATCTTATCTAACCAGAGGAGTTGGTGCCCATACGTGATAGTAATCAATACCAGCCATGCACATTGTTCCCAAAGGCATGTGCATGCACACACACACACACACACGCACGCACGCACGCACGCACGCACGCACGCACACACACACACACACACACACACACACACACACACACACACACACACACACACACACACACACACGCGCGCGCACGCACACGCACACACGCACAAACACAATCAGTGGCACCAATATATACCATTATTACTTGGAAAATTCTACAGTATTCCATTTTGTGTTGGCCCACACAAAACCACACCCAGGGCCTCTCTCTCTACTGTCTGGCAGCAGGTCCCCACGCCCTTATATGGGCTGCTTCCTGACTCCTCATCACCACGCTGTCTACCTGGGTCATCCTACACACCTGAGACTCATCATGTCATCACCGAGCCTGGATATGAGGCCAGCACTCCTGCCACTCCTCGTCCGAGTGTTGCTTCACCTACCGTGGTACTAGGACTCAAACATGTATGCCTCCACTGTCTCTGAACCTGCCTTGTTCTAACCTTGCTCCCTGTGTGTGTAGGATGGCATACCCCCTTGTCGATGCCTGGTACCTAATTAAATACCCTAAACCGCCTCATTCTCCTGTGCCTTGTGTTCTGCTCTTGGGTTCCAACCTAGACACCACCCTAACAAGGATAAGATACCTAGCCAGGATACTGGCATATAAACACCTTATTACATGCTCTAATCCCGGTTATGAGAAACCAGGATAAGATACCTAGCCAGGATACTGGCATATAAACACCTTATTACATGCTCTAATCCCGGTTATGAGAAACCAGGATAAGATACCTAGCCAGGATACTGGCATTGGCATATAAGGACCTAATTCTGACCCTGGGTAGGTCATTAGAAGTCTAGTGTGTAAAATGTGTTGTTGTGCGCAAAAACTATGATTGTCAAAAATTACTCCAAAATAGGGTTCTTAGCCACTGGACTATATAGGGATTTTGGCTCGATCGGGATATGAAAACACATGTGAGCATCTGATCAAGTCTAAGAATCTTTTTTTGTATCCACTTTTTTCTCCTCCTATTTTTCTTGTATTTTTCTCCCATCCCAATTTAGTCGTTATGCCAATTCCTCCCTCCCCTTCCTGGTCGTTGCGCGCACTTGCCCCCTACTTGCCGGTCTAGGGAGCCCTGAAGTCTATCACATGCTTCCTCCGATACATAGGAGACAGCCAGCAGCCTCTTTTCACCTGGCAGCGAGGACTCTCATTGGGTGAGTGTAACGCGTGGGAGGGCACACTACCTCACCCAGATCCCTTCCTCGCTGTGCAGGCACCCTGACCAACCTGTAGGAGTCGCTGTTTGCTACAACCAGATTACCACCCACCGGCTTCCCTCCCGCTGACACTGCCAATTGTGTCAGTATGACGACCGGCCAAGCCGGAGGCACCGCTGACAGCTGGATTCGATACCAGTGTCTCTGCGGTGGTAGACAGACGCTTAGTCCGCTGCGCTACCCGGCCGCCCCAAGTCTAAGAACCTTAACCGAACACATGTGAACACCTTATCAAGTCTAAGAACCTTAACCGAACACACTTGAACACATTATCAAGTCTAAGAACCTTAACCGAACATATGTGAGCACCTTATCAAGTCTAAGAACCTTAACCGAACACACGTGAGCACCTTATCAAGTCTAAGAACCTTAACCGAACACACGTGAGCACCTTATCAAGTCTAAGAACCTTAACCGAACACACGTGAGCACCTTATCAAGTCTAAGGAGTGTGCATGTTGACATGCTTGCGTGTTAGTCATCAATAAGACTTACCGATCCATTCATCCACCCAAGCAAAGGCCTGTCTGTGCCCTAAAAGCAAGACATCCCGAATCACCTGAGGAGAGTTAGAAAGAGAGAGAAGACGAGAAGAAAACAACAAGGGGCAGGATGTTAGTGGGATGGAGGAGGAGGAGGAGAAGAAGATGAGGAGAGGAAGGGAGAGGAGAAGGAGGTAAGTCACGGAGAGAGAGAGAGGGAGAGAGAGAGAGAGTGTTAGTAGTGCTTTTACTTAGTTCTTTGGGGGGATAATGATTCATGTGAGTCAATCAATCAATCAATCAATCAATCAATCAATCAATCAATCAATCAATCAATCAATCAGATTTATTTATATAGCACATTTAACATGACACGTGTCAACCAAAGTGCTGTACAGAGGGTAGATACACATAGATACATATTGACAACAATCACACTCCGTTTTATGGGAGGGCACACAGGCAAACAGGGCATGAGTCAGTGAACGGGAAAGGCTAGTAGGTAGAAGTGGGTTTTGAGCCTAGATTTGAAGGCATCTATCGAGGGGGCAAGCCTAATGGAGGTGGGGATGCTGTTCCATAGTTCAGGGGCTGCGACAGCAAAGGCACGGCCCCCCCTGAGCTTGAGCTTAGACCTCCGGACTGTCAGGAGCCTCTGATCGGCTGACCTGAGGGACCTGGTGTTGGAATAGGGGGATAGGAGGTCTGAGATGTAGGAGGGGGGTGGCCATTAATGGCTTTAAAAACCAATAGGAGAACCTTAAAATATATCCTGTAGCGTACTGGAAGGAAATGAAGGGAGGCAAGGACAGGTGTGATGTGGTCTCTCTTGCGGGTTCCGGTCAACAGTCTGGCAGCGGTGTTTTGTACCAGTTGTAAGCGGGACAGGGAAGACTGGTTAATGCCTATATAGAGGGAGTTGCAGTAGTCTAATCTAGATTAAATGAAGGCGTGGATGACTCTCTGAAGGTCTGCAGGGGAGAGAAGGGCTTTGAGTTTGGCAATGGTGCGTAGTTGGAAAAAACATGCCTTTACCACTGAGTTCACTTGTCTGTCGAATTAAAATTGTGGATCAAAAATGACACCTAGGTTCTTGACATAAGGCTTGACCAGGGAGGACAGGTTGCCAAGGCTGTTGGTAAGGGTGGTGACAGCGTCTGGGGGACCGAAGAGGATTATTTCGCATTTGTTTTGATTTAGTTGTAGAATGTTTTGTGCTATCCAACATTTAACGTCATCCAGGCAGGACATGAGACTGTTAAGTAGAGACTGGTTATTAGGTTTCAGGGAAACGTAAAGATGTGTGTCGTCAGCATAACAGTGAATGATTGGACCAAGGGATAGCATGTAAAGAGAGAACAGGATCGGGCCAAGGATGGACCCTTGCGGGACCCCACAGGAGAGGGAGGTTGAGGGGGAGGAGCAGTTGGCGATGTTGACAGCAAAACTTCTATTTGTGAGATAGGAGGAGAACCATGCTAGTGCAGTGCCACTGACACCAACCCCATGTTGGAGACGATCTAATAGAATGGTGTGATCAACAGTGTCGAAAGCTGCGCTGAGGTCAAGCAGCATTAAAACAGAGCAGTCACGGTTGTCAGCGGCGAGGAGTAGGTCATTTGACACTTTAAGGAGGGCTGATTCTGTGCTATGGCCAGTCCTGAACCCTGACTGAAATGTCTCCAGGATGCTGTTCTGGTGCAGGTAGGGAGACAATTGGCACAGAACAATCTTTTAGAGTATTTTTGACAGAAAAGGAAGCTTGGAAATGGGCCTGTAATTACTGTGCTGGG